>NW_015281813.1:0-336 GCF_001447785.1 Gekko japonicus | reverse complement strand
AACCTGCGATCTTCTGCATGCAATGCAGAGGCTCTTCCCTCACTGATTTTTCTACCAGTGAACTTTCTGTCACTTGAAGAATGTGGTGGATCATTTTTTAAAAAATGAATCATTGGCACGGTCAGTGGTTGACACCTTAAACCTGTACTGTGTTCTATTTGGGAGGAAAAGCATTATCCGGGAAGCCAGAAAGTCAGCTCTTGGGTTTATACATTAATGTGTAAATCTGTCTGGTGATGGTGGAGGGGGAATGCGCGCACACAACAATGTTAAGTGACTGCCTGCAATTCCAAACGGCATGGCTGTAGCTATGTGTTACTATGCAAAAAAAAAAAA
>NW_015281812.1:0-336 GCF_001447785.1 Gekko japonicus | reverse complement strand
CAGTGGGCTTAGACTGGAGTAACTCTGAAGAGGATTGCACTGTGAAAGACATACTAAAAGGCAGTTCTGCTAGATCTCAGCAAAAAGAAAAATCCATCTCATCCATCATCATTTCCCCCCCACAGTGGCCCAGTAGGCAGCCCAGGAAACCCATAAATTGGTCAAATAAAAGTGACCTCCAGGTAGCCCTGCTACAGGGATAAAAACTGCATGCAATGCCTGTACCACTACTCTGAATGTATTTATTCATGTAATTTGTATTTATTTATTTTTATCTCATCATCTCCTTGGACTTAAGGCAGCTGTACCATTATTACACTATTACTACACTGTACC
>NW_015281811.1:0-336 GCF_001447785.1 Gekko japonicus | reverse complement strand
CTTCTAAATGCATTGAAATGAATGGGTTTAGAAGGACATAATTCTGTTTCGGATTGCACAATTGATCGTTGACATGATTCTGTGTAGTAATCTACTGGATAGGTGTATAGTTGTGTATCTATCAGGGTAGGTGTATATAGCTGTCTATCTATCTACCTGTTTATTTATTTACTCTGTAGTCATATTTTGAGTACAAAATGGGTGTATAGCATGCCAGTTAAGGGCGTTTCTCTGCATCTCCTGTGTGTCTGTCTGCATTCATTTGTCTTTTATAAGCATGTGTATTTTGCTTTTGGCATTCAAAACCCAAGTAAGCATATTTCAAAACATTTCTTT
>NW_015281810.1:0-336 GCF_001447785.1 Gekko japonicus | reverse complement strand
CCAGCCGTGTCAAATGGAAGTTTCAGTGAAAAGACAAACCTTTCATGCAGTCTGCAAAAAGTTTCATAAAAGTTTTCTGTCACTTGTTCCAGGAGTCAGTTCTAGAGAACAGGAGCCATAATTCAGAAAGACCTGCGTCTGACCAGCTTTGATTTTTACCTGCTGGGCAGAGGGCACCACAAAGACTGCCTGTTGACCAGGAATGTAGGTTCATATGGAGAAAGGCTGCCTTCAGGGATGTGGGCCCCAGACAACCAAAGACAACAGTTAACACCAGCACTTTGAATTGAGCACACAAGCAAATTGCCAGTCAGTAGGGATGCCAGCCTCCAGGTG
>NW_015281809.1:0-336 GCF_001447785.1 Gekko japonicus | reverse complement strand
GATTAATTCATTTTAGAGCATGAGGACTTCCATTCCAGCTGGGATTTAGGCATGGCCATCATTCTGTTTGCTCTGCATTTCTTATTATATCGTTGTCACAATCCGCCTGAAAGCTAAACATGTGAATATGCTTTATGCTATGTTTGGGCACTAGTCCATTTAGCTCAGCAGGGTCTACTCTAACTGGCAGTGGCCTTCCAGGATCTCAGTTACAAAATGGTTCTGTCTCAGAACCTGATAACTGAGATTCTTTAATGGGGGGTGCCAGCAACCAAAGCTTGAACCCTTTTGCATGCAAAGTCCTGTGCTGTACCACTGAGCTACAGCCTCTCCCCT
>NW_015281808.1:0-336 GCF_001447785.1 Gekko japonicus | reverse complement strand
GACGTCACTTCCGGGTGATGTCATCTTTCCCCACGTGCAAAGTGTGCAGCAGAGGATCCCACAAAGGACCCAGAGTCCCCCGCCGGCTAGGGGTACGGCCTGGCAACCTTAGACCTGTGAATAGCAACAATTTAGCACACTAAAACAAGAGTTAACAGATGTGAGAACTAATTTGGAGTCCAGGCCCCACTTGGAGGATGGAAACCTAGATGGACAAGTTTGGGGCAGAGCCCGCAGGCATGATCTGGCCTTCCACCTCCATGCCTCCTTGTATTTCTTGACCTTTGTGGAACCTCATAAGAACACAAGACCAATAGTCCAGCATCCTGCCTCACA
>NW_015281807.1:0-336 GCF_001447785.1 Gekko japonicus | reverse complement strand
CAACTTTTTCTTCTTCTCCCGTATTAGTTGAACTCAGGAGCACCTTGTCAAATGGCTGAGCAATACAATCAGGCCAGACAAAAGGAATTAACTTGTTTACTCAGTGGGTAATTAAACTGGCATTAACTGGTCCCTGGTTTACTTTGTGAAGTGAATACATGTTAGCTCTTGCAAACAGATTATGCACGTGCAGGAAGGATGTACCTGTATTCACTGTAGCATGAACAGGGCTATAGATGACTTTAAAACTGAATTAGACAGATTCACGATGACTAAAGGGAACCTCTCAACACCAGTGTGAGGGGGCCTTGGCCAGTTTGGTGTAGTGGTGAGGAG
>NW_015281806.1:0-336 GCF_001447785.1 Gekko japonicus | reverse complement strand
AAAAAATATGGTTCTCCTTCTTCCTGTCAGGTGATTACAATGTCATGTGACTTCCTATCATATGCTTGTAGCTTAGTAGATCCAGGGTCTGGAAAGGCAGTAGACCATTGGTCTAGAATAATTCATATTATTTTATGTTTATATTCCATCTTACAGTTGTCTGCTTTGTCACAATTTTGGAAACAGAGCACGATGGGCCAGCTATTCTAATTTAAACTTCTTGTTCTCGTTTTTATAAGTAAACAAAGCAATTGCTTAAACAAGGTACTCATAATTAAAGTTTTTTTATATCCTACTCTTGAGCTATATAAATGTTTCCTATGCTCTGGATGAATA
>NW_015281805.1:0-336 GCF_001447785.1 Gekko japonicus | reverse complement strand
GTGGCCCCCGATTGCAGATTTAGGTATCCACAGATGGCGTAACATGTTGCTATTAAATATATAGAAGCTTAATATTCTCTTCTATAACTGCGCTATTAAAAATGAGTGAGGCTATATTCTTTACGCATTGCCATTTAATGTATTTTTTTAAGACTCAAAGCATTCAAAGGTATCTTACAGAGAATTTCATACAGCAAAAGGATTACAATGGTTCAAAGAAGAAATAAGGATGAATGCCCTTTTGGCATTTGTCATTATGTACTACCATTTTTTTCACTTGTTCACTAATACCAGGGGTATTATAGATGATACATGCTGACGTCTTGTGTGTCCCAT
>NW_015281804.1:0-336 GCF_001447785.1 Gekko japonicus | reverse complement strand
ATTTATGCTTATGTCAATTCTTTTTTTTTAAGTTGCTCCCTCTTTTCTGTTAAATCCTAGGATAAACATTTCATTCTGGGTTTGTGCCAAGCTTTGAAGTTAACTGCCCTCCCCATTTGTGTAGGGATGCCATGAGCATCCACAATTCTCTGTTCTCAACTCAGAATTGCACAGTTGCTCTTCCAGATAACTGTTCCAAACAAGCGGGTTGTCATATACTTATCATGGGTCACTGAGCTGATGTTATCAAATGTGCAGCCACAGTTCAGAATAGCCTTGGGTTCTGTGCTTTTGCAAGGAGAATGGCCTGTAATATTCTGGCCTGCTCTTTTGGAT
>NW_015281803.1:0-336 GCF_001447785.1 Gekko japonicus | reverse complement strand
AAATAGACCCAAGATTCAGCCATCCAGACTCTCCCAACAGCCCTGTCATCAGGAATGTATGAAATACCTCTTCTCATTCCTTTTTGTTTCACATGTCATCAATGTGAACCTCTTTGTTTCACCCATTGTCATTGCGGGTGTTCCCAGCTGGTTTGTTTCTTTTGCATTTGTATACTTTTTGTACATTACATGCCATTTATACATGATTTAGATACCATTGATGAAAAACAATAATAAAATTACATAAATTTGCCCAGGCTATCCCAAACTTGTCAGCTCCTGGAAGCTAAGCAGGGATGGTGGAGGGAGCAGGGAGACCACCGAGGAAGTCCAGGG
>NW_015281802.1:0-336 GCF_001447785.1 Gekko japonicus | reverse complement strand
GGAAAAGCCAATGCAGAATCGCCCTAGGCCAGGCTGAGTTGCTATCCCGGGAGCTTCTCATTGGCTCAGGGGCTGCAGCCTATTACAGAAAAAGTATATTCAGCCACTGAATGGTTGAAAGGAGATGAGCAAAAAATCAGAAAATTTGGATTCTAGCCAGTACATGTTTTTTTGTGTACAGCAGCTTTGAGCAGGAACAGTCTGTCTGAGTTGGGAGACACGGAATTCCAGCAAGAGCCTTTTTAAAGCTATTGTTAACTTGTCCCAGTGCCTCCTGGGTATACAGTTGGGAAAGTATAGAAATGACCACCTGCAACTCTTGTAGGGTTGCCATGT
>NW_015281801.1:0-336 GCF_001447785.1 Gekko japonicus | reverse complement strand
GTGCTTCTTCTCATAGCTTTCTCAAACATTTTCTGGGAAGACCCAAATGCTTGTTGAGCCCTGTACACAAATTACAAAGAATGTGCATACAATCCATATACAGCATATCCTTGATTTTTATTCACAAGTGTGTTAGGTAATTTTAATATTACATTCAGTGCATGTATAGAAGAAAGTATGATTGAAACTGCATATTTATCCAGGTACTGGTCCCTTGTTTCATGCATGTGTTGGCTCTTTATGAAAACAAACAAGCAATAAACAACAAAAACAGATGCACCTACGTACAGGTAGGATGTACATGTATTCACTGCAGCATGTGAACCAGGTCATTAT
>NW_015281800.1:0-336 GCF_001447785.1 Gekko japonicus | reverse complement strand
CAGACAGTACAGGCAGAAAAGAGGCACATGTGCAGAAGTATTTTGAAAGCTTTTAATGTGGCTCATAACCAAGCAAAGGAGGCAAATTGGGTTTTGGTTTGTTTGTTTGTATTTGAAACTGGCTTCACTGTTCAGACAGATAATCACCAACAGCATGGTGGTAAATGCTCTCTACTGACACTGCTAAGCTAAGAACACTTTCTTGGGAGTAAGTGCCACTGAATAAGCTTGAGTAGGATTCTGCTTAGCATTGCTATAAACATGTTCTATCCACCGAGCTATGGGACTCCTATAAGCAGGAGGAGAGCAAACAGTGGTCCAATCTGCATTGGTATT
>NW_015281799.1:0-336 GCF_001447785.1 Gekko japonicus | reverse complement strand
GATCAGGCCGGTAGTCCATCTAGTCCAGCCTTCTGTTTCCCACAGTGGCCGGAGTGATGTACAAGAAGTCCCGCAGGAGGGACAGAGGCTATAAGCTGAATGTGCTGGTGCGCCCCAGGAACTGACATCCAGAGGTATACTGTCCCCCAACATACAGGTCTCTTTCAGCCATCGTGGCTAATAGCCATTTATGAATCCATCAAATTCTCCATGAACCTGTCCAGTTCTCTTTTAAATCCATCTAATTTAGTGGCCATTACCACATCCCAAGGTAGTTCTCCAGTTAAATTGCATCTTGAGTGAAGAAGTTGTTTCTTTTGTCTGTTCTGAATCTAC
>NW_015281798.1:0-336 GCF_001447785.1 Gekko japonicus | reverse complement strand
CATCGTCTCAAGGAATCGCCCTCACAAAACTCCGTTCTGTGTCTGTCGATACCAAATGTTGTGCTTATTTATGTCCTGCGTCGGGAGACGAGTGCTTATTGCTCTTCTGGATTGTAACAGGAACAATTTTTTTGACTGCAAATGACATTTATTTATTGTTGGTTTTTTTAAAATTATTTATGCTATTTATTTCCATTGACTTTCCTCCACTTGCCATGCAGGTGGTCTTAAGAGTGTAAACTTCACAAGGGGTATGTCGGTGTCTGTGCAGATGGCCACCCACAGAGGTGGCTTTCTCATACAAGGGGTCTCCAACATGGTGCTCGTGGGCACCAT
>NW_015281797.1:0-336 GCF_001447785.1 Gekko japonicus | reverse complement strand
AAGCAGGGAGGGCGGGGAAGCCTGACGCCCCATGCCACTGAAAACAGGCTCCAAGACTCTTTTCGTCTTGTTCCTGCCAGTCCCTCCAAAAGGGCCTCGGTCCAGGCCCCGTTGCAACACACGGTTTCCCGTCTTCCCTTTTGCCCCTCTGGAAATCCCAGGGAATCATCTCGGCCAGTTACCGGAACAGCCCTTTTTGCAAAACGCCAGAGTCAAGATTCAACCTGCATTGCACGCTTTACTGACAGAACAGGACGCTTTGGGGGATTTGGGGCCAGTAACCGAACTACCTGCCCGGTACATAAACTACCAGCATAGTTTTGAACATGAATCTCC
>NW_015281796.1:0-336 GCF_001447785.1 Gekko japonicus | reverse complement strand
ATCCTATTAACTTCATAGAAATTCCTCCTGTTCTTCTGAGTTTGACCACTTATTTCTGAGAACCATTTATGTATACAGCTTTATTTTCCTAATCTTCCACTATATTTCTCCAATTTTCTCTCATCATCCTGTGTATCAAAACCTATTCCAGCCGCCTTATTTCCTAAATATTAATGAATCCTTCTATGACTTAACTAGTCAATAGTAAAACTTGCATAGTATTACAGCTAGTTAAATCCTATCTTTCTTTGAAAATTACTTTTCCATCCCTATTACCATCCTAGGCTTTCTCTTATCTGCCATCAGTTGGCCCTCTATCAGTTCTATTTCACCAAT
>NW_015281795.1:0-336 GCF_001447785.1 Gekko japonicus | reverse complement strand
CACAGTGGCCAACAAGATGCTCACAGGGAAGGCATGGTATACACAGATAGACTAACTCTGGATATGGAAGTTCCATTGAGCTTCCATAGCGGGACGGACCTCCACGAACGCGCCCTGTCCCTTCAATGCAAACTGCTGTCACTTGGCCTCAAAACGACATTTCCCACAAGTTGTGCATTGCACAAAGGGGTTTCTTTGGTCTGCTCTGAATTTATGGAAGAAGCTCACACAGCAGGGGTCGCCTGGCCCTCGACTGCATTGCGGACTAACTAAACAGCAGCCACTGCTTTGAGCTGGATATTATGGACAGGAGGCTTTCACATAAAGAGGGTGCCC
>NW_015281794.1:0-336 GCF_001447785.1 Gekko japonicus | reverse complement strand
CAGATGCCTTGGTAACATTTCTGCTATTAGCCTGCTGAGACCTCTTTTTATGTAAACACAGACTGGGGCATATTGAAATTTGGTGGATGTGCCTTTTCCCAGGGCTTATCTGTTTTCTAACTTCCCTTGCTCTCCAGCAGAGCCAAAGGTGACATTATCTCAGAAGGCATGATTCATCCAATATGCAGCTCAATGCGCTCAGGGAGTCTGTGATGCTAATGGATGCATTTAAACCTGGACTGTCACTGTTTTTGCTTTTTTAGCACAGTTCCGGTAACAGACGCTAACAGTGCTAACCTAGACAGATTTACACCCTTCTCAGCTCATTGACTTCAA
>NW_015281793.1:0-336 GCF_001447785.1 Gekko japonicus | reverse complement strand
CTTGCACTCTTGGACTAAGCTCTGGTACTGAGAGCTTCCATGAACGGAACGTGCAGATCAGAATGCACTAACCAATGTCCCAAGCAGCTATCATTGAGCAACACCAGAGTTCCAGTTTGGAAAGTACTGCACTAGATGATGAGGCTTGTCAGCTTATTCACAGCATAATACTAAACTGAGGGCCTAGGCAGACACATTGTTGGGCATTCCATGGGCAGAGGACCCAACTGATTTCACTTTATAAACAGCAGTTGTACAGGGCCCCAATTTGGCTCAGGACTGTAGAACAGAAGGACAGGGGTTTAGCCTGTACTGTTCTCTCTACTTGAAACACCC
>NW_015281792.1:0-336 GCF_001447785.1 Gekko japonicus | reverse complement strand
GTAACCCTTCATCGATATCTGCCACCCTGAACTCAGAGGAAGGCCAAGAGACAAATATCTTCATTAAAAAAAATTACTTTGCTTCTAAAAGTTAAGTGGTTATGTCCGGTTGTAATCATGAAAGTACCAAAAACTGCCCACCCACAGCTAAGATAGGAGTCTCTGCATATTTGGGGGACTGCCTGGCCATGCAAAGCGGGGTGTGTGTGTGTGGCTTTCCAACAAGTTAAAAGGGGGGGGAGAACAGCCTCCAAAACTGGGTTTGCTGAGGTTTGCATTCTTTTTCTGGCAGTAAGCTGAGAGCCAACTGAACGGGAGGATCGGCCAGCTGAGGCC
>NW_015281791.1:0-336 GCF_001447785.1 Gekko japonicus | reverse complement strand
GGTGGAGGACATCTTGAGGGTGATTCCCACTGTCCTGTCAGGGAGGCAGGGTCCACTTTTTCCCAACTTCCTGTCTCCGGAGTGAGTGAGAGTCACCCTCTCCAGTTTTCTTTCCTGCCTCATCAGGGAGAGCGGCTTCAGAATAGGCTTTGCCTTTGTCAGAATTTTTTTCTTATTCTCACTGTTTTTTCACCTTCCAGTCTCTTCCTTCTCTGAACAGTCTTTAATCTATTACATGTGTGGGCAGCCTGAGAGTAGTAATTTGCATATAAAGTTATGACTGAACTGAAGATCTCCAGGGAGGGGGCCCACTTACCTCTTCAGGGAGCCCATTCC
>NW_015281790.1:0-336 GCF_001447785.1 Gekko japonicus | reverse complement strand
AAAAAAAATCTAATACAATATATTTTAGCAACATGCCCGCAGTAATATGCACATCAATATGCATCATTTGACATTACTGCTGGGAAGGGCAAGAATTCTCAAATAACTCTGGTCTCCATCTCTCTCACTCCGTCTCTTTTTTAGGCCTAGGGTTGCTATGTACCTCCTGAGAGTGGGAAATCTCCCACATGCAATGGGCCTTGACCACCAGCACTCCATCAGCCAGCAGGAACAAGAAAAAAAAACTAAGAAAATCAACACTGGTGACGGTGTGAGGTCACTTCTGGGAAAATTATGAAATGATGTCACACCTCTCTATGAATCACTGGAAACTCT
>NW_015281789.1:0-336 GCF_001447785.1 Gekko japonicus | reverse complement strand
CAATGAGCTTCTAAGGGTATAAAAGGAAATGAAAGGATGTGTACTTACAGATTCAGTACACATGGACCAAAACCCTGAAAAAAATCAAGGCTTGGTATAGAGTTACTGAAACTAAAAATACACATTGCCCCTGTTCAGACAACCTGGTGACCAGCATGTATCCGGAGGATCTACAGGCAGATGTAACACCAGAAAAGGACAGCTGTCTCTTAAATTCAGAGAGTCCCACATTACTAGGGTATCTGCTGGATCCCCAGGTAATAGAGATCTGTTCCCCTGGCTAAAATGGCTGCTTTTGAAGGTGTCCGGCATCAGAGAGAGAGAGAGAGAGAGAGA
>NW_015281788.1:0-336 GCF_001447785.1 Gekko japonicus | reverse complement strand
ACTACTGCAGGTCATTATTCTCTTTACGAGTAACAAAGTACCGCCATGCACAAAATGTTCAGCTGACTACTAATTACTAGAGTTTACAGTTCCGATATCATATAACATATGCAGTTTCAAACAATATCAGGTTTCACAAACAATGACTCAGATATATAAGATTTTCACTAGGAAAGGACAATGAATGGTCCAGACTTGTTCCAAAGCTTGTAAAAGCAGCCAAAATCTTTTTTGGGGGGATGGCTCCCAACATTTAACCATGGACAGTGCAGTCCAGATATAACACCTCAATAGACAACAGTGATGCGTCCAGGATTTTCTGCATGTTTCATAGCC
>NW_015281787.1:0-336 GCF_001447785.1 Gekko japonicus | reverse complement strand
CTCACAAGCCACAAAGCGTGACTAAGGAACTGGGCCACGGGCTCTGACTTCTTCAGCTTTGCGTCCACCTCAGCATCTGGCAGAGAGCGGAGGGAAGTTCCCCAGGAGCCTTTGAAACTGGGAAATGTCTGCTCTTGACCAGGGTGAGAAGGGGCTGCAACAGGGAGGGATTCTGAAGAGCGTGTTGTTGGGAAGGAGGGGAAATCTACCCAAGGGAGCCGCATCCCACAAGAAGGTTCTGCATTTCAAATCCAGGTTTGGCTCACAAGCATCCCCGGTTGACACATTTTCGGGCCTTATGTAATACGCACTTGGTTGCCTATCAAAGAGCCAAAG
>NW_015281786.1:0-336 GCF_001447785.1 Gekko japonicus | reverse complement strand
AATCTGTCATGGAAGCTTGCTGGGTGATCTTATGGACTTCAGCCTAACCACACTCACAAGGTTGTTGTGTGAAAAAAAATGGAGGAAAGGATAATTATTTAAGCCACATTGGATCATCACTGAGGAGAAAGGTGGGATATAACTGAAGTGAGTAAATAAATTCTGCATGACCACCATCCCCCCCAAATTAAGAGAGTTTTAAATACTTTTCACATTAACTTAATTGTCCTTAGGTGGTCATTAAAAAATTAATTGCAATAATAAAAAATGTGGTGTTCCTGAAACCCTTCATAAACAGCCTCCTCTTAATTAATCTATGAAGGAAATTGCCTCTGT
>NW_015281785.1:0-336 GCF_001447785.1 Gekko japonicus | reverse complement strand
AATAACATTCAAATAACATTAATAACAGATTGCAGTGGTAGGAGATTAAGAAGCAGCATAAAGCTTAACTGCATCATAGTCAACCAGGATCACAGACATAGGCTATAAAGGTTTCAGAAATACAGAAGAGATTGGTAAAAGCAGTTATTAGGGACAAAATCACCTCCAGCTAAGTAACTGGCCACTGGGAGCCACACTTTTTGAAAATTGCGCTGAAGTCTCCCTGTGGTCATCGCCGCCTTTTGCGAGGCAATTCTCCCAAAGAGAAAATGCTCCCATAATTTGTTTTTCCAGATAGTTAAGGAGTGAATGGCTGTTACTGATAGGACATTTTGG
>NW_015281784.1:0-336 GCF_001447785.1 Gekko japonicus | reverse complement strand
CTCACATCTGGAAGACTGGACACCTCTGTTTGGAATAGCTCTGCTGAATGTATCATTGTTGTGGTTAGATTAATTAGGGCAAGGAATGTGTCCATGCTTTGATTTAGTACCGCTAGTATTTGCTTAGGATAAGCAATAGCCCTGACTTATCGGGGGCCACGTCTGCAGCCCGGAGCCACAGACAAGTTGAGGGTGGCCTTTTGATTGCTCCAAGCTGGCCATGTGACTTTGGAGCTCCATCCCTTCCCAGGCTGGCCCAGTGAAGATGTGATTGGCCAGCCTTGGGAGTCCTTGTGGCAGAAGTTCAGAGTTCTCACTCTGGTCCACCCCTTCCCT
>NW_015281783.1:0-336 GCF_001447785.1 Gekko japonicus | reverse complement strand
CACCACTGCCAGCAACATAATGAAGGGTAGGCAAAGAGATTGAGTAAAAACTTGGAAGAGATGTATTTAGGTACTGTGAGGAAGTTAAAAAGAATGCTACATTGCATCAATTATTATTTAGACAGCATATTAATTTTCAGGGGCAGGCCCAGGGAGAGAGGAGGCCCGTGCTTTGCCCATTCCCCCCAAAATTAGCCAGGACGGTTGGCCCCATTAGATTCTGTTAAATGTGGCCAGGTTCTGGCCACGTGTCATTAATTGCATCATATTATCTTTTCTTTTACACAAGTTTCCTTGTCCCTTCCTTGGATCTGGAGCCAGTTTGGTGTAGTGGTT
>NW_015281782.1:0-336 GCF_001447785.1 Gekko japonicus | reverse complement strand
CATCCTCTTTTGTCCATTATATTCCAATCCTACAGCCAATTTTTTTGGCAGGAATCTTATGTGGTTTAAATTTATACCATCGCTGAGAAAATTTCCTTTTTGCTATATGATATCCATGCATATGTGTCACATAGTGTTTCATTATTTGCCCTTGCAGCAAAGAAAATAAGGTCTAAAGAGGCAGTGAGAGGGAATGTAACTTAGATACTTGTTCTTGCTACTATTGCTGTTGCACTGTATTTGTAGTTGTATTTTCTTGTTGACCTCTGGTTCTACCTGGTGTTTTTGTTTATTTGCTAATTTCTAGTTTGTATACAATCTGTATTCTTCTCTGTT
>NW_015281781.1:0-336 GCF_001447785.1 Gekko japonicus | reverse complement strand
AGGGCTCTTCTTATGTTCTTATGATGTCAGTAACACAGAGTTGGGAAATAATGGTCAAAAATCTCATCCCCCCTCTGCGAAGGAAAATTGTATTAGCCTATAAATTTAGGAGCCTTTTTCCTATTTAATTAAAATGTTGTAGGGATGCTCCCTTAGAAGATACTATGATGATTTCATCCTGATGGATAGGGATACATGTTGTTAGGCACAAAATGAACCCAGGCCTACATTGAAGGAGCAGAAAGGTTGATCAGACCTTGTGATGGACTGTGGTTTAAAAGCTCATTAAGTACTGTATAAACATGTGGCAGACTGTGAAGGGTTAATGTCTCACAG
>NW_015281780.1:0-336 GCF_001447785.1 Gekko japonicus | reverse complement strand
GTCGCTTTGCGATTTGTGAAACAGCCTTTCGTTGTCAAAAGGAGGTCACTCTGCCCCATAAACACCCACAAGCACGGGTAGAAACCCGGCATAAAAAATGTTTACTATCTTGAGAACTGTTTTGATACTCGACCTACTGAGCATCTGAGAATTATTTATGCTGAGCAAATGTTGGTGGAATGGGGAGTGCGTGGATGTGAACGATCTCAGTGGACAGCTCATGGTGGAAATGCACTTTCACCGCTTTTCTGGCGTGCTTCTGTTTTGGAACAGCAGCTGGATTTATGGCTGTGGGGGTGCCAAGGAAAGGATCTGGCCTTCGCCACTGGCCAGAGA
>NW_015281779.1:0-336 GCF_001447785.1 Gekko japonicus | reverse complement strand
TTGCAGATCATTCCTACCTATTCTGATCACCCCACCCAGATCCTGCCACACAAAGGGGTTAGCCTAACACCTCTTGCTCCATCTGCTAACTATAATTTCCTGCAGCCATTGATGGAAATCATATAAATAGGTGTCACATCCTTCAGTGGATAGATGAACACTGTCAGCCCCATACAGGTATGGCATATGATGTTTTATGGAGTCATGCAGTAGACATACCGCACCCCCACCCAGAACCATAGTGTGAATTGCTTTATTTACTTTGACCCTAGCATGCTCAGTGTGGGTTGGCTTCCAAACTCTTTTCTGTAAGAAATCTGACCATACAATGATGGT
>NW_015281778.1:0-336 GCF_001447785.1 Gekko japonicus | reverse complement strand
TTCCCACTAAAGTACTGCAGAAGTATCTAGAAGCCAAAATCAAAAAGAGACTCCAGGGTGCTAGAGAAGTAATCATTTATCTATCCCAAAATGTGTTAAGCAGCTGACTAATACTGCTCCTTCCACAACTTCTTTTTAGTATTTTAAGCTGCAATCCATATTCCCCTCACTGCTGTGCTGTCCCATTCATTTCAATAGGACCATAGCAAATGGGTTGTGGATTGCAGCCTTAAGCCTCATTCCTGTTACACAATCTGTGTGTCTTCAGTATGGACTTGATGTATATGTGTTCTGGGAGTTCCCAGCTGGAACTTAATTCCCAGGCATGTGTGGGCC
>NW_015281777.1:0-336 GCF_001447785.1 Gekko japonicus | reverse complement strand
AGAGGGAGCACTTTTCTCTCAGTCTTTTTTCTGCCGCCATAGAAAAAGGACGTACTACAACTTCTGAAAAGATTCTTTGAAGAACCTATTTTTCCTTACCATTGCTTATTAAGATAATAGATGCCACAATTATGTCACAAAATGCCACAATTATGTCACAAAAATGGGACAGAATGATGTCCATGGCCAGTGCGTCATGTGCTTGGGGGAAGGGCACAACATGTCTTCTTGTCAGGCATGTAGCCTCTTCATCCTGAACGTGCAGCAAGAAAAGGACTCTTCACCTTCACTTGGGGTTTCCAAAGTGTTGGATTCCCCTCAAAAGAGAGCCAGGAC
>NW_015281776.1:0-336 GCF_001447785.1 Gekko japonicus | reverse complement strand
TTGTGAGATGTGCTTTGCACGGGTTTGGAAGTCTGTACCAGAGACTCTCAGCCTTGGTGTTTCCCATTTATAAAACAGATAAATTGCTTTCCAGAATGGTTCTAAAAGTTTAATGCTACATGCTTACTCCCTTAGTAATGGCATGTGTGTGATATGTACATGTGGCTCACTGTGATACTTGCACGTGCTTGAGTTATAGGCCCCTTTAGTTCTTGCTTGGTGGTTTGGTATCACGCATGGCTGTGTTACTTGGTGGGATTTTAGAAACTTGTGGAATAACTGCAGGCCTTTAGCTACAGTAGGGCCCCCCGGGTGTCAGAACCCACAGCCAACAAC
>NW_015281775.1:0-336 GCF_001447785.1 Gekko japonicus | reverse complement strand
AAAAAACCCTTTCTAGTATTCAATTGAAAACTGTTATTATTGTCTCTGAATGCAAAATGGCATGACTGAAATCCTTTGCACTAGTGAAAACCAGTTCAGTTTTATGTCTGAGCCCATTATGATGAAAGCTTTAGGACTCTCATCTCCTTGTTGCCATTTAGCCAGTCCCTAAGTTTGAGGTATGAGATCCCAGCAGCCCATTTTCTAACTCATGCTGTGAGGTGATCTGGAAGCCAGGTGACTGTGGATGGTGGCAGCTTTGTGATCGGCCACCCTTTCCAAAGAAGGGGAAGCCCGTTTCTTTGCCTGAGGTGAAGAGTTCTTAGAAAACCAAGG
>NW_015281774.1:0-336 GCF_001447785.1 Gekko japonicus | reverse complement strand
CTCAGCGTCTTAACCTCTGCGCCACCACAGCCCTTGAAATCCCAGGTACTGGTGGCCAGTTTCTTTTTGTAAGTAAATATGCTGTGGTTTTTTATCATGATCAGGTGTGCATGCATTCACTATATGTACAAGATGCATGTACATTCACTGTAACCTGTGAGCATGGCTTACGTAATCCTGGGCAGAGTGACTCCAGTCTAAGTCAGTTGATTTACTTATGTGCTATTAAAAGAGCATACTTTAAATTGACAAGGGAACAACCCAACAGGTGTAGCTTCTGGCACGGTGCCTTTCTAAGGCACACATCTTCCAGTGTTCCTTCTAATCCCCCCCCCC
>NW_015281773.1:0-336 GCF_001447785.1 Gekko japonicus | reverse complement strand
ACTCTATGGGTTTTCCTCGAGTGGTAGAGGCCCCACCCACAATATGCCCTGTGTGATGACATCACTTTCAGGGGACATCATTGTGGTGAGCACACCAAAGATTGCCCTCAGAAGAAGAAGGATTTCCCCCCCATCCAGCAGCCAGGTAAGATCTGGCAATCTTTGACCCCTGTCTTAGGTCACAGCAAGGCTGTACCCTATAAGGCCTGCTTTGGGGGGAGGGTTTCCTACACACAAAGTGGGAGCATGGGTGCATTGCGAGGCAGTGAGTAGACTGCCATGCTGACCTTGGAGGCCCATGAGCAGGAATAACAAGGAGCTGCGGTGGCTCAAGTG
>NW_015281772.1:0-336 GCF_001447785.1 Gekko japonicus | reverse complement strand
AGCTTAGAGGGAACACTGCCAGGCACCTCTGGCTTGACTACATTTCACTCCTGCTCTCCACACATCAAAGAGCCCAATCCTGCTTAGTCACAAGTTTCATTGGGGGTATCCTCCCAAGTTAGCGTGTATAGCTTTTTAAAGTGCCAAACTACTAACCCTTAAAGATTGTTTTCCTACTCAGACTGCCCCCGCACAACTATATTGTTTGTGACCAATCCCCCCACCACCAATTTCCCCAATACCTGGTCCCTCAAGATGATTTGTACTCTTCACAGGTGAGCAGACCAATGGCTATCTGCAGATTTGGTCTTCTAAGAGAGTTTGCCAAATGCTTAT
>NW_015281771.1:0-336 GCF_001447785.1 Gekko japonicus | reverse complement strand
CGTCTCTTATGTTCTTATGTTCCTGCCCAGACCACCTTTTGAGGGGGCTGTAAAACTCAAATCTCTGGGAAGGCGTTTTAATGTTAGCTCGTGTGTGTTTGTGTGTTCTGACTGATATTGTGTTTGAAGTTTGCTGCTTGCCTTGGCTGTCAGCTGTCGGAGAAAGGTAGGCTGGCGCATATTGCAAAGACACAGCCAGCCGAGAGCCCCTCTTTCCGGCAGAGAAGGAGCAGCCTCTGGGAACTGGGTTCCCTCCTCTTGCCAGAAGGAACTGGGGAAGAGAGTGGGGACAGGGTTGCCATCTGTGGGGTTAGGAGATTCCTGGAGATTTTTGGG
>NW_015281770.1:0-336 GCF_001447785.1 Gekko japonicus | reverse complement strand
TCAACTGGGCGACTGAACAACAACAACTTGGATGAAAAATCGGGTTTCAGACTTGGATAGTCGTCCCATGCCCTCCAGAGGAAAGACTGAAGTACTTTTCTGCACTCGCCGTCTAGTTATCCTGTCGCACCTTTGCCATCTAACAGTTTTACAATCTTCTTGACCCACTTCCTGCTTGTCAATGCAGTAAAAGATTCCTTGTTTGTTTTTAATCTTACAGCAGTGTGTATTTTGAGTGTTGTTCTTGTCATTGTCAGTCTAGAACATCTCCTCCCATATGTTCTTGTCCAGTAATTAAGATCACCGGGAGAAGACCTCCTGACTGTCCCAGCAATC
>NW_015281769.1:0-336 GCF_001447785.1 Gekko japonicus | reverse complement strand
AGTTATGCTAATGAGCTCCTGCACTTCGTCTTCTGCGAAATGACCCCTGCAAGACAACATTGGCCGAGGGCGTGGCAGGGAATCCGCGTCGGTGGGTGAGTGACAGGGATTGGAAGAGGATGACATTGCTGGGCCTCCAAGACCGGGAGCAGCTCTCCAGGGTGTTGGGCAAAGGTTTTCCACATCACCTATTACCTAATCGAAGATACCGGGGATTGAACCTGGGGCATTCTGGTTGTTGGCCAACAAAGGCAGTTTTGTGGGATGATCGTCCTTGGCAGTCTGAGGGGGACGTTGATGGCTAAACATAGCCCTCATTTTCAGTGCCACAGAGCC
>NW_015281768.1:0-336 GCF_001447785.1 Gekko japonicus | reverse complement strand
CCAATTATTTTTTTCAGTCTTCTGAACGAATTTACTTTTAAACATGTTTATGATACACTGATATGTTATCTCACTACCTGAGCATAAAACAATTAAAACTTCTAGCTCTCAGAAGTTAAAAAGTAAGATCTTTTTCATAGTACAGCATATTTTAAAAAATGTATCCTACCCCCTCATTGTCTGAATTGAAAGGAGAAAGGGCTGCTAATTGTACTTGAAAATGTTGGACAAGGCAAGGAAGGTTTTCAGAAGTTTGCTTTGATAGAATGTACCTGGGCTGACTGAGTTCTTCATGAAATAAGATGTAGCCTATGTTAAAGGATGTATTCTCATGTG
>NW_015281767.1:0-337 GCF_001447785.1 Gekko japonicus | reverse complement strand
CAGGTGCCATCAGGAGGTCCAGCAGTTGGCCTTTTCTATACCTAGAAACACCTGTTTCGTGGGCTGCAATTCTGTTGAAAGCCAAATTAGAGAATTTGATTTTGCAGAATAAGGTCATGCAAACAGTTCTGATTTATCAAAAATAATTTGATAAATGTCTGCCATGTCGGAAGGCTTCTGAGGTATTTTATAGTATAAATCTAAATAAAAATGTTATTATATATTATCACAACAGAGCAGCATTTCAAAACGGAATAAAAAGGATGACAGAAGCAAATAAATCAACCAGTCTAATGATAAAAAGTATAAAACAGAACATCAGGAGAAGGAAAAACAA
>NW_015281766.1:0-336 GCF_001447785.1 Gekko japonicus | reverse complement strand
TGCAGTCCTGTGCAGCGTTACTCCATTGGGCTTAGGCAGGAGTAACTCTGAACAGCACAGCATGGGTTGATGTTGGACGAGCTGTTATGACAGGCTGTTGAGCTTCAAGAATGGATGGGCACTGCGTCTTCCTTCTTGAGTACCGGAGGTGAAAAGAAGTTGTCTTTTGGTTGCTGAAAAGTATCCTAAAGCATCTAAATGCATTTCTTTCTGCTTCCTTCAACAGACCAGCCGGAAAGCAAGAAGATGGCTCCTCAACCAGAACGTAAGTACAGTTTTCTTCTAAAGGGCTGGGGGAAGGCAGGTGTCACCTGCTTGCCAGTTCTGTTCATACCG
>NW_015281765.1:0-336 GCF_001447785.1 Gekko japonicus | reverse complement strand
CCCCCCCCCCCCATTTGGAGGTGGTTCACCTGCCTCACTCTGGGGTGTGTCTTTCCCTCACTGGGAGTTCAGGGTTTGTGCCCCCGAATTGGCTGCGTGTTGAAAGACTACCCGTGTGCATCCTGTGGATACAGCGGCAGAAGACATCTGCAGACCAGCTAGGCCCCTGGTGCCCCCTTTCTCCCCACTTCACCCCAGACTATGCTGCACCTGGCAGGGAAGAAGGGGTGGAGGTCAGGCTGGTGCCGGGGCCACCGACAGCAGACCCTCGCAGGCTCACTGGACGGCCTCTGGCGCCCCCTGCTGCCCCGTCTTCATTTTCTCTCTTCTCAGGGA
>NW_015281764.1:0-336 GCF_001447785.1 Gekko japonicus | reverse complement strand
CTTTTACGAGCCAGAACCAAAATGTGCAATGCAAGGCTCTTCCTAATGATGCCCTACTTACTGTCTCCACACCCAAGTGTGACTGAAGGGAGGACAAAAATTTCACAGAGCTTGGCTGCATTTGACAGAAATACTTCTTCATTTCGAGGCTGCATTTGCAGTCTTCACCTTTTGCCCCTGGAAGCAGGAAATGCCAGACATATTGCTCAGAATGCAGCCCAGAGAACAAGCTCTGGAGATAAGTATATAAAACGACATCTTGCCAGAAGGGTAATCAAGCAAAGGTAATGCCTAGTCCAAGGGACAATTGGGGGCCAGGGTAATGTTACCAGGGCC
>NW_015281763.1:0-336 GCF_001447785.1 Gekko japonicus | reverse complement strand
CAGCAGTGTCCTGCAGGTATGCTGCTGATGCAATAACTTCACCGATAGTGATGTCATCACGCTGGGGCTGTTGCGTGACAACAGTCTACCATTCAAGGGAAACTCTTTGGTTATGATAGAGCTTTTGCCCCTAATGCTAGAGCATCACCATGTGAAGCCCCTAGTATGATGACATCACTACTGGTGATGTCCCCACACTGCACAAATGACGTACATGTGGCAGAAGAGTCCCAGAGAGGAGCCATGAGCCTCCCACCACAGAAAAAGTGAGACCTGGCAACCTTACCATGAAACCAAGGACCTATATCTGGATCAGTGTGGGGTTTCAATTACACA
>NW_015281762.1:0-336 GCF_001447785.1 Gekko japonicus | reverse complement strand
TCGGTGCAATTTCTGTTCATTTCAGTGGGACTGACACAGGTGAATTCCCTGGAGAAATGCCCTAAAATCTCCCCCCTTGTGGAGGAAATTGTGGAGAGGACTTGACTGGCTCCCAAGAATGGCTGAGAGTTTTTCTCTGGCTCCAGAGAAGCTGAATGGTTGGCTGCTGGTTGTCCCCCCCCCCACACACACACACTTAGTTTCCCTGGAGCTCTGTTCCAAGTTTTACTTTCTGAGATGAGTTTCTCTCTTGGCTGCCTTTCCAGTTTTAATAAACTGAGTTACATAAAGGGAGGTTCTTAAACCGGAGCTCAGCTGCAGTTCTGTTCAGTTCCT
>NW_015281761.1:0-336 GCF_001447785.1 Gekko japonicus | reverse complement strand
CTCCAGAATCCACCACCTGAGCTTCTCGTTGGTGAAGCCACAGACCAGCCTGTCGTGGAGGACCATATTGGTAAGCCGATGGAGCTTAGCCAGGTACACGGCCACTGGTTCTCTCGGTTGCGGGTTGCGGGAGGAGAAGGCCACATGGTGCGTGATCTCTGAGGGCTGGGGAATGAAGTGGTCCTGGAGCTTTGTGATAATGTCCTTGAACATGGACTTGGAGAGCTTGGTTGGAGCAAGCAAGTTGTGAGCCAGCTCCATGGTGGCGAGGCCGTAGGAGCCAATGAGGAAGCCCCGCTTCTTGCCATCGTCGGTGATTCCGTAAAACTCCAAGAT
>NW_015281760.1:0-336 GCF_001447785.1 Gekko japonicus | reverse complement strand
ATAGAAGAAAGAGGTTGAAGTGCATTTCCTGGAGAGGTTTGCGAGAGCCATGCAGACGCCGGGGATGCATCTACGCTGGAACTAGCGGATTTAGCAGAACTCTGAGTCTGCAAAGGGGGGAAAGAAAAAGCGAGAGAGAAGTCCAACGTTAGTGGAACGGAATCGCGCGAGATTGCATCCATGCTTGGCTGGCTTTTGGCAAACTGTATCGTAAAAATGAATGCTGGTAATATAGGGCTACCACAGCTATGAGATGGCATGCCACACACTTGTAACAGGTCAAACCCTAACTCTGAGCTTCCCAGCCCTTCTGATGCTGTGGGCACCTTTGGAACC
>NW_015281759.1:0-336 GCF_001447785.1 Gekko japonicus | reverse complement strand
CCCCCTCTTTTTCTAGCATACATATTTGCTGAGGTAACATGGTGTGTACTAGTGAAGTGTACCTCCGGTTTTTATTTGAGAATATTAAACCCAGGAAGCGTAGCAAAACGAACTTCAGCAAATTCTCTAGCTTCACCTTAAAAATTAATCACTGCCTTGTGGGATGTGTGCTTGTGGGTGAGAGAGAGCCCACTTCATCAGCTGTACGAAGTAGATAGCAAAAGCTTTATGAACGTATATTGTGCATCTGGGTGAGTGCAGTATCTGGAGTGGGCAGCACAGTTGGGTAAGGGGACAGTTCTGCAGGGTGAGCACAGCCTTTTACAGTTCCGCAGG
>NW_015281758.1:0-336 GCF_001447785.1 Gekko japonicus | reverse complement strand
ATAAACCTCAACCATGTCACCCCTCAGTCCTCCACTCTGTCACAGCTTCCTTCCTCATCTTTTCTGTGTTCCTCAGTGTCTCGAGAAGTCACCGTCTCACACACAGACACGCACACACACAGGTTTCATTCAGGTTTCGGGATGGGACAAGCCAGCCAAGTTCTTTGCCACATCAGAGTATTTTAATAAGCAGCATTTGCAAGAGCTGGGGTCCCCAACATGGCAGCCGGGGGCACCAATGGCACCTGCCAACACTTTTCCAGAGACCTGCCGAGCTTTTTTTTAGGAGGGTGGGGCTTAGGCCCATCGGGGCTTCTGATTGGCCACTGGAGATCT
>NW_015281757.1:0-336 GCF_001447785.1 Gekko japonicus | reverse complement strand
GCACATAAAGCTGCCTTATACTGAGTCACACAGTTGGTCTGTCAGTACTGTCTACTCTGACTGGCTTTCCAGGATCTCAGCTATAGGTCTTTCACATAGCCTATCCATGACCATTTTATAACTGGAGATGTTGGAGACTGAATCTGGGACCTGTTACTCTAAAACTGCAGTCTAGAGTCCTGGTATACATAGAGATTTTATCTTGTCTAGGTCTGGAGGACTTTTATTGATCCTTCAAGAAAATAGAATATATTCAGGCTTAATGTGAGGTAACAATGGATACGTGAAACTCCTCCCTGAAGGCTCGGATCCACCGATGGAAGGGGTTCCATTTGT
>NW_015281756.1:0-336 GCF_001447785.1 Gekko japonicus | reverse complement strand
GGAGAAGTGGGGAATCTACCTGGCAGCAAAGAAATGTCACCTGCATTTTATTTATTTCAAAACAAGTTTTAGCTGCCTTTCTACATTACGGAACTTAAGGCGGCCTGCAATGTAAATAACACAATGTAAAAAACACATAAAATACCACAATTTAAAATTTCAGTTAGGATTACCCATAAATAAAAACCAAATTAGTCATATGGAGGTGATCCAGGAGCACCAGTGGCTCTTATCTGACCTTTTTGACAGGGCTATTTTCTTTAAAGCCTTCTTTACCATTGCGATTGTTACTGAGTGGGCTTTTTGGATTCATTTTAAATTCAGGGTGGTGTGGGT
>NW_015281755.1:0-336 GCF_001447785.1 Gekko japonicus | reverse complement strand
GTAGCGAAGCACGGGTAGCAGGCTAGTTCATATATAAATCCAAGGATGAGGTTTATGTTTTCGAACAAAAATATGTGCGGGAGGCATATTGCAGGCATATTACATTTCTCCCAGGCCCGCTCTGGTACTGGAAGGAAATAAGGCTATGGAGGAAAGTGTCTTATACAATGAAGGAGAGGCAGCAGTGCAAGGTTCTTCTCACTCATATATACTTTTTCTTGTAAATAGTTGGCCCCATTTCTCACTTCACACACAAACATAGGAAAAACTGTGGCTATCCCATCACATCTACTTCAACCCTGTGCCAAGTGCTTCAAGAAAGAGCCCAAGAAGTGT
>NW_015281754.1:0-336 GCF_001447785.1 Gekko japonicus | reverse complement strand
CTTCTACCATAGAGCTTTGCCCAAATACTGCAGCCACCTTTGGTAGAACTTGTCTGCAGGATCCAAAGGTAGCACTGCTTTAGGCAAATGAGAAGAAAACAACGACAACCAGGAGAGAGAAGTGCACAAGTGTTTGGTCACCCTTTCTGCCCAGCAATGCCTTGTAACATCAAAAAGTAGCCGAGGAGGGCAGGTTTTGGACATATTGCAACACTTAATATAGCAAAAAGAAAATGCTATGTTTGATTTTTACTTGGAGTAGATTTTGTAATATCTGTACACCTGGATGAAGATGTTTTTGGATTTGTGAATGTACATGAAACAGTCTATGGCCCC
>NW_015281753.1:0-336 GCF_001447785.1 Gekko japonicus | reverse complement strand
TGGTTCAAGGAGACAATTATGCTTTGGGTTTGTAGCATTTCTTCCCTGACAACCTGACAAGATGCTAGGAACACACTGTTGGCATTATTAAGAACAATCCATAAGATCTACTCCAAAAAAAGAGGAAAGCAGATAAACTAGGAATACAGAATAACATTTTCTCTTATCAGGAGAAAGCAAATCTCAGTGATGGGCCAATGGGTCTGCCATTACACATACACATTGCCACCCACCATGAAGCTTTTCTTAAGAAACACCCCATTCACTAGCAGGAAGTTTTCTTTTGATTTGCACCAGCTATCATTAGATTTGCATTAGCACTTCTGTAACCACTGC
>NW_015281752.1:0-336 GCF_001447785.1 Gekko japonicus | reverse complement strand
CTCCTCCTCCTCCTGAGGCCTGGCTGGGCCATTTGCTCAGAAGCCGTGGCTTGGTCCATCCTGTCTTCTGGGGCCTGAACTGATTGTTCAGCAGCTGCAGCTTGGTGCATCCAATCCATTCCTGGGCCCTGCTTCATTCTAGAGTTGCACCTGCTGATGACATTAGAGGGTACAATTGGGCACATTGGCTGCCCCGCTGCCTCCAGCCCCCATGCCACTTTCTCTGCTGGCCTCTGAGGCCTTGAAGTTTGCCATCTAAAAGAGGTATCAGTGCATCGTACCAGTGCATACCAGCAGAGAAAACTTAGGCCTATCAGACCTGGAAGCTTACTAGGC
>NW_015281751.1:0-336 GCF_001447785.1 Gekko japonicus | reverse complement strand
GAATCCTCTTAGTTCAGCTACTATAACCTGATCACTGATTAGAATGGATTCTTGCCTTAGTCTGGCAGCAGTCTTGCTGTGACACTGCTTCTTTCTGCTTTGATGTGTTAATATGGGAAACTGCTCCTCACACTATTACTGCAGTGTCTGGAGAGCTGAGGCAAGCATGCTGAGAAGCTGCAGCATGGGTACCGCCCATGTAATGAACCCGTTTAGTTAACTTTAAAAGCCCATTAGACAAATTAATGAAGGATAGATCAATCAGTGGCTATTAGCCATTGTCATGGTCCTGGGCCTATAAGTGGTATGGCCTACAGGCTCTAAGGAGGCCTAGTG
>NW_015281750.1:0-336 GCF_001447785.1 Gekko japonicus | reverse complement strand
GTGGCAGTGAGGCAAGGTGAGGAGAAAGTGCCTGCCCTCCTTGTCCAGTGAGGTTAGGTGTGGAGGTGGTGAGGCATGGCAACACCTGCCATCCTTGCTGCCCCTGCCAGAACGAGGGGAGGAGGCGAGGGAAGAAGGAAGAGGGTTGCCACTCCTGTGTAAAAGGAGAAAGGGAAGGCAGGAGCAGGGTCTCTCTGGCCCACCCACTGGGGCTGAGGGCACCTCCAAGGACTGCTGCTTGCTGCAGCAGACCCTACTGCTGTGGTAGAACTGGTGGAGGGTGAAAGGGCTGGTTGTTGCCGCCCCCCATCTCTGGTGACCCTGGTGATCAATCAT
>NW_015281749.1:0-336 GCF_001447785.1 Gekko japonicus | reverse complement strand
GATACAACATTGGCTTCTCTTATGTTATGACACACTCACCATTGTGGTTGGTGTGAAGGCTCCTACCCCATCCTACCGCTCCATTAAGCATCGTTTATTAAAATATTTATGCCCTACCTTTCCTATGGTTCAAATTTGAAGCTGTCTTCTAATTAGTGGCCTTTCCATTTGAAGAAAAACCACTTAATGGAGAAAGGGTACTTGATGGATTGTTAGATCTGCCATATGGTAGATCTGTGGTCAGCTGTTCATTATTGCCACTTGTCACAAGCCATTATTGGGACTGTTTGTCTTTACCAAACAGACACTTCAAATATAGTTTTCATGCATACTTCA
>NW_015281748.1:0-336 GCF_001447785.1 Gekko japonicus | reverse complement strand
TATTTTACTCCCTGAACTATGAGACCAATAATAGTAAAATCTTCTAATATAGAAAATTGGGATATATTATGGATGTGGAACCCCCATGTTTATACTAATGTGCCCTGATGCTATGGGTTGGCCATCAGTTTCTAGTGCTCACCAATATAGAAGAAAAGAATGAGAATAATGTTGCATTTTGTCTTGCACGTCAGTCTCTTGGCAATAAGCAGAGAACTTTTCCTTAAGAGTTCTAACATTCGTGTGGTGTTTGGCTCCACCATCAGGAAAGATCTCCCACATTCAGCTCTCCAGAAAGGTTTTTGTATGATCATTGATTGTTTTTCTCTCACTGTG
>NW_015281747.1:0-336 GCF_001447785.1 Gekko japonicus | reverse complement strand
CACCCACTTCTGCCACCCTGAGGAAGCCCCCACACACAGCTGAGCCAACCACCCACCTTTTATCTGAAGCCATAGAAAAGCCCCGTGTCCTCCTCTTGTCCCTGCTGAGGTGCTGCAGCTTCAAATTGCTGCCCTGTCTTTGCAATGGTTGTGGGATGAGCATATAAGGCCCTATTTGGCTCCAGCTTCTGACACTCAGCATTGTTGTTGTATCCAAACACCTGTTGGTGATGGGGTTCCTCCCCCCCAACATTGTGTGAGACCAGGATAGGATAGGTAACCTGCCTTGTCACCTTTGCTGCAGCTCCACTAGTGCCAGTCGACCTCCTCACACAA
>NW_015281746.1:0-336 GCF_001447785.1 Gekko japonicus | reverse complement strand
CACAACAACAACCCTGTGAGAAAGGTCAGGATGAAACTGTGTGACTGGCCCAGGGTAAGCCACAGAGTGTATGCTGGGCAAGTGACAGAGAAGAGCTACTGCAGAGAAGGGGGGGTTGGGCATTAATATGCGGGAACAGGGAACGTCCACATGCACGCACGGGCGCGTGTGTATGGGTGTGCTTTGTTTTTGTGTAAATTGTGAGGAGCTGCTGCTCCCAAAAGCTGGGTGCAAAAGTACTGGAGGGTGGCAGAAATGGTGTGTGGGGGTTCACTGTTGATCCATGGCCAAAAAAAATATCCAAAACAGCAATAGCATAATGATGGTGGGAAGTGC
>NW_015281745.1:0-336 GCF_001447785.1 Gekko japonicus | reverse complement strand
ATAAATAAATAAATAAATAAATCTTAAATGATGGGTGGGCCAAGTATGGCTCAAATGGAAGGGCCTCTCTAAAAGTAACTTCCCTCTTGCTTTTCCCCATCTGTGCTATAGAAGCAGGGACTCCATTAGCTGCAATTTTTGTTTTAAAAGAAAAAGACATGAAGGATGAAATTGCTGTTTCGGTGTTCTTCATCATGCGGCTAGTGAAGAAGCACGGCCAGTTGAGCAAACGCCAAACTGAGACATTTGCATCCAAGCTGATGATGGTTTTGTTCGAGAAGTATAAGAACCACTGGTACCTCGACAATCCCTCCAGAGGGCAAGCTTTCAGGTAGA
>NW_015281744.1:0-336 GCF_001447785.1 Gekko japonicus | reverse complement strand
TTCCTGGAGTGGGCCCTCTGGCATCGCATAGGGATCCCTTCAGTGGTACATTACTTGGATGATTTTTTTATTTGTGGCCCCGGGGGGTTCTGGGCAGTGTGATCTTCTCCTCCAGGGATTTGTGGACCTGGCTGAGGAGTTGGGAGTACCCTTGGCGCATGAGAAGACAGAGGGTCCCACCCAGAGGTTGACTTTTCTGGGTGTGGAGCTGGACACAGCCGCTCAAGCATCACGGCTGCCTATAGCTAAGGTAGAGGACCTACGAGCCAGGGTGGCTGGTTTCATGCTGAAATGTAAGGCCAGTTTGCGAGAGTTTCAACAATTGGTGGGGCATCT
>NW_015281743.1:0-336 GCF_001447785.1 Gekko japonicus | reverse complement strand
GAGTGATGGCTGAAGGGTAAACACTACTAGTGCAGAAACATAACAGATATGCATCAAATGCTTCCCCATTTTTATTTGGGGAGGGGGCACAACTAGTACTCTTGGGAATATTTCTCATGAAGTTCAGCAAATGTTCACCTTTTCCCAATCATGTTTTCTACCGTTTGTTTCCACCATCTACTTCCTTTTTAAAATTCTTGTTAGGGCATCTATTTCGCTTTCTACAGTGATTCCAGCCAGTAATATAATGATGCTGCACAGCCAATCAGCTCTGGCTACATGCTGAGGTTACTTTGGGCAAATGAACCTTAGATTGAGGGCAATGCTTCCTAGAAT
>NW_015281742.1:0-336 GCF_001447785.1 Gekko japonicus | reverse complement strand
GGGGGGAGAGAAATGTGATTGCACCCGTCTTTCCTCCCCCCGCCCTCTTGTTCATCAACCAAAGACATGGGCATAATTAAACGATCAAAAGCACCTGCTTAAAAATTGAAAAGCAATGTTCAGTCCTCATACAAAGCGGCTGTTCCACCTTGCCATTTTGCTTCTCTATTTGCATATCTGCTTTTTAAAAAAAACTGGGTATATTCAGTGCTTTCATTGCTTCTGTACTTTAAAAGGTGCCATTATCACAGATCAAGATGAAAAAGGGACATAGCTCAATGGCTGAGCACCAGCTTTGTATTTTTGTTTTATTTATTTATACTTTAGATTTATAAA
>NW_015281741.1:0-336 GCF_001447785.1 Gekko japonicus | reverse complement strand
TGCCAGTTATATACACTGAAATCCTCGGGGACCACAACAGTAAATAATTAGAGGATCACATTAAAACCCCAGAGCTTTTGAATAAGCCATTTCAAAACAAAACCAGGGACAATTTAATCCATGTGGGCTTTGGCTTATTAAAAAAAGAAATGTTAATGTGATGGAAGCAAAGGAATTTCTCCTGTCATTACGACACTTTCTCTCTTCCCAGGCAAACTCCTTTGGTCAGTATCCTTAAATGAACTTTCCATATTCCATCTCATTTGACTCTGTTTATGGCTTACAGGGTACGCTCCCATTAAAAATAGCTAGATCAGATTGGATGTATCTGTTGCC
>NW_015281740.1:0-336 GCF_001447785.1 Gekko japonicus | reverse complement strand
TGGGGGCGGGGCTTGTAACCACACGGGCTGCCAGAGCAGTGCTCCGGCGCATTCCGGCCCCAAAAGACCCCTGGCTACTATAGTTAATCAATTTACTACAAGATGGTGGTGGTCAGTGTGAGTACAAGTCTGAGACTCTGGGGAGCTGCCACTGATCAGAGTAAACAATACTGGGCTAATGATCAGATGCAATATAAGGCAGCTTCATGTGCACACATGTGATCCTTCCCTCACTTTAGCAGAACAGTCTTATGCGAAAATTCCATTATATGTTTACTGTGGATTTGTAAAGCCAAAAAGAGAAAACATGACTGTGATGACCCCTTAACTGGGGAG
>NW_015281739.1:0-336 GCF_001447785.1 Gekko japonicus | reverse complement strand
GTTGTTTTTTTAAGTTGAGCCTACATACAAAAGGTCATAGAAAATTCATCGGCTCACTAAATGTACTTTCTTGACCTTTTTACATAGGTTTTTATTCTTATAAGGTACTCAGAACATTTCCACAAAACATTTTTGCCCTTTCAAAACCCCTTAACAAAGACTAAATGTATTGTTCTCCCTAATCCCCTTTAAAGGCCACACAATCAACAGCCGCAACCATAAGGAAAGCGTGTATTTACCTACTCATCATAGTGCACTACGTTTCTTCAGCCTATTTAAAGCATTCCTACAATAACCAGAAGTGGTTAACCAATTAAACGTCATCTTGCCAAAAAG
>NW_015281738.1:0-336 GCF_001447785.1 Gekko japonicus | reverse complement strand
CTCCACCTCCTTCCTTATACATGTGGCATTCGGGCCGGTCATTCGATAAGGTGGGAGTGCAACAGGCCTCGAATCCCCGGTGTCAATTTTGTGGTGGACCAAATTTGTTTTCCCCGGCACATTGGAAAAAATAGTCTGAAACCTCATGAGGATGGTTTGTATCTGCCCTTGCTGGTCCTTAGAAAGGGATGGGTCTAGTTTCACCTCATGGATTGTACTTCCCTTGGTGACCCTCCCCCAACCAGACAAATCAATACCAGTACCTTCCCCACCTTTGGCCATAAGTACCAGATGGCTGCGATCAAAATATGGTTTCAGCATGTTGACATGAAATAA
>NW_015281737.1:0-336 GCF_001447785.1 Gekko japonicus | reverse complement strand
AAAGGAGTCCCAGCAATTTGCCACTGACAAACCTTATGCTCTCAATTGGGTGGTTTGCTATTTTCCTTCTGTTATGAGCTAATTTCATGGCTTAATAATTAGCTTCCACAAATAATTGGCCTTTTAACACGTTCGTTATAATTCCTGTCGTGGTAAGCATTGTAAATTAATCTTGATTAACATGGCTAAACACGACACATTATCTGCTGTAAGACTACAAGGGAACTGGACCTGGTCCTGCCTCAAAGTCTGCAAAGGAACAGGATCAACTGGATTTGCTTAGTCACTCTGAATACAAATGAGTAGGCAATAAGCACTTCCTTAAAGGAAATAAGG
>NW_015281736.1:0-336 GCF_001447785.1 Gekko japonicus | reverse complement strand
CTTCTGCTGCTTCACAGCTGGCTACATAGGACTCCTCCTCTCCTGAGGAGTCCTTCTCTCCTGCTGACCCATGACACCTGTTTGCACCAGCCCCAGAAAGCCTCAGGTGCTCCTGGCCTCTTCCTCTGGTCTGTTCCCAGTTATAGCCTGCTGCCTGAGCCCCTCCTCTCCCATGAGAGACCCGTGCTGGGCTTTCCAGACTCTGAGGCTGCTGGTGGTGCAGCCTCATCCTTGCTTCTTTCCTCACAGTCTCTTGTTGGGCTGTCTACCTACAGGTGAGTGCAGGGATGGGGATCGCCCCCTGATACCTTTTACCTGGAGATGCTGGAGATTGAA
>NW_015281735.1:0-336 GCF_001447785.1 Gekko japonicus | reverse complement strand
CTTTTCATGCAGAAGGTCCCAGGTTCTGTCTCTGTAGCACTGAAGAATGGCAGGGAACAGTTGTTTGGGAAGGTCTTTCTGGCAGAGACCCCCTCCTGCCTGTCAGAGTCGACAATACTGCAACTCGGTCTTGAAGCACAGAAGAATGAGTCCCTTGGAGGCTAGTAGCCATAAGGACTAAGCGGAGCCTCCATCCTCAGAGGTAATGCATCAGTTGCCAAGGGATGAACGAGGGGGGGAGGGGGGGAGGGGGCTGTCTGCTCCTTGTGGGCTTTCCAGTACACCAGGCTGGCCACTGTGGGATGCTGGCCTAGATCAGATCCAGAAGAGCTGCTC
>NW_015281734.1:0-336 GCF_001447785.1 Gekko japonicus | reverse complement strand
CACCAAACTGGCTCTCCAGTTTAAAAACACACGCACACACACTCAAGGCCAGCTCCAGAGGGTGGTGGAGTGGGACATTTGGGGAGATGGGGTGAACGGTATTGCCCCCCCCCCCATTATCACATTTGTACAAAATACCCCAGAAGTCCAGTGTGGTTTAGTGGTTAAAGTGTCTGTTTAGGATCTGAAAGACCGAGGTTTGAATCTTCAGTCTGTCAGGAAACTTGATGGCTAGGGTTACCAATCTCCAGGTGGTCCCAGAATTACAACTGGTTTAAAGCTTCAGCTTCAAGAGGGGACTGGATAAAGAGCAGAAGTCTATCAATGGCTATTAGC
>NW_015281733.1:0-336 GCF_001447785.1 Gekko japonicus | reverse complement strand
TTTCGAGCAAGGGAACCTTTTTCCTTTTTACCTTTAATTCCATTTGTGATTAGAATTTTAACGGTCTCAACCGTTTGTCTTGTGGCTACATGTCATAATAATAATGATGATGATGTTGTAAGCTGCTTTGTCCCCATTGGAGAGAAAAGCGGGGTATAAATAAATATCTGAATAAATAAATATTTTTGCATGTTACTTATTGAATGTAATCTGTTGGAGAGAAGATTGGAATTAACCTTGGGGAGATTACTGGAATTTATAGTCCACCTTTCTCAAAGCAAAGTGAAACAATCAATAGGAGGAGGCGTCTAACAAGCAACATGCTACGAGTCGGAT
>NW_015281732.1:0-336 GCF_001447785.1 Gekko japonicus | reverse complement strand
GCACTATGTCAGGATCCCAAAGGTGTCCACAGATTCAAAGAGGTTGGGGGGACCCTGCCTTAGGGGCTAGACAGGGCTTCTGCCACGGCCCACAGCAACCTAGGTTTCTTGATTCCACAGTTGGAGACAATTTACGGAGAAGCATCTCCCCTCAAGTGCTCGGCCTTCCGCGGGAGGGCCCGCAAGCCTTCTTCCCAGCGCCTCACGCGGCCGGTAAGTGGAATCCTTGGAAGCTTATTCCTCCTCAAAATGCTTGCCGCCTTCTCTCTGGGCCAGCCTTTGGATCCTGTCCTCTCTATTATGTTCCCCCATCTCCTGGAAGTTCCAGGTCCCCGA
>NW_015281731.1:0-336 GCF_001447785.1 Gekko japonicus | reverse complement strand
GGGGCCCTGGGTGGATCACACCAGGCATGCGAGGCTAGGGCAGAATGCTAACCTGGTGTGGTTGTTGGGGGACACCTTTGGAAGGTGGACTCCATGCGGTAGGCTGGCCACGTGCCAGGAGGCCGTTTTCCCTCGCGCCAGATGGACCCACTGGGTTGGGGCAGATCTGTCACTGGGCTTAGGGGAGGGCTTCCTCTGCCTGGAAGTGGCTCTTGCCACCCCCACCCCCCTAGAGGAAGGGGCATGGGTGAGGGGCAGAGCACCGGATTGGCATCGACTGCAGTTGCCAGGGGGAATCCTCCGACGCTGGCCCCCCAAAGACAGTCCTGCCCTGGA
>NW_015281730.1:0-336 GCF_001447785.1 Gekko japonicus | reverse complement strand
ATACTTTAAAGAACTAAGAGGCCGTTTTGTTTAAGTAACTACTTGATTGTTAAACAGAATTAACTCAATTAAGGGATTGATGAACTGAGCATTTACAACAAACATAACTCCAAGTGAATTAGGATTAGACTGAATATAAGAGACAAGAGGTTAAGAGGACAATGCCCAGAAGAAAGAAAATGTAAGAAGATATAAGGAAAGATCAACATCACTTCCAACATATTTAGAGACTAGTAGATTAGTAGACTTAATGAACTTTGACTATATACTTGATTATAAACATTGATTATGTACTGCATGATTTCCAATGAATTAATTAATGTTCTATGATTGAAT
>NW_015281729.1:0-336 GCF_001447785.1 Gekko japonicus | reverse complement strand
CTGATGATAGTTTGCTTTCTTCTTCCTCTCTCTACCAAAACCAAACCTGCCTTTTTTCACAATGTGCTTCTTCCCCTCAGGTAGGAAGGGTCGCCTTCTGCAAACTGTGATTCAAGATCAGAGTCATTTCCTAACAATTTATTTTGTGGGAGAAGAAACATACCCATCTGTCACCAAATATTGAATTAGATCCCATGGATTCATTCCATTAATGGCAGCACATTCCTACAATGCAAGGAGCCTTTGGCTGATGCAAGAGGCTTTTCTGCTGGCCAGAGAAGGAACTGTACCACAACAGTTGGATTTTGTGGTCAAATTACCCAAATACAAAGATTT
>NW_015281728.1:0-336 GCF_001447785.1 Gekko japonicus | reverse complement strand
ATTATCTGGGGGTTTCCTTGGTCTTGTCCATCCACAGCTACTTGTGTTGGTTTTATATTGCAACTGATTATCGGATTGTTTTGATATTTATTGTTGTGACCCAGCCACAGTGTCTCTGTGGCCACAGCAAGGAAGGTAGGCCTGATCACATAAGGAAGGAAATAAGCCTAATGAATGCAGTGGATTGAATGAAGGACAAAGATTCTTGTGGTCAGCACAGGAGATATATCGCCTCTTTACCTCAACCAAGCTCAGCCACTTCACTACTCACTCAAGTTTAAACATATATATTTGAAACACTCTGCAAATGTATTTTTGTTGTTGTTCAGTCGCACA
>NW_015281727.1:0-336 GCF_001447785.1 Gekko japonicus | reverse complement strand
GCCTTGCCCTGGAAGCGCAGCACGCACCGCCCCAAAAAGCTGGCTTGCGCACGCTGGGATTCTGTCGCTGGAGAATTGCTCTGGGCAGCCGGCTCGAGCTGGCTCGGCCTCTTGGACCGATCCATGCCAATTGATTTCCTTAAACGGCCTGCATTAGGCCAGCTCTTCTCACCCCGGTAATTCCCATTTGGTGTATTGATCTCCCCCGTCTTCTGGCTCTTGTGTGCCGAAGGGAATGCCTGAGCAAGAGGGGGATGGACGGGGTTCTCGCCCAGGGCCTTGGTCTTCCTTGGTGGGAAGTGGTGGGAAGTCACAGGTCACTTACAGACAGGGGTC
>NW_015281726.1:0-336 GCF_001447785.1 Gekko japonicus | reverse complement strand
TTCCACAGAGGTGAGTTTTGAAAAGAAAACAACATGACTTTCACTCTCCCCTTCCTCCCTACAGGTCATTTTGGGTAACGACAAACCTTTTACCTACGACTATGTTTTTGATCCGTTTACCGAACAAGAGGAAGTGTTCAATACTTGCATTGCACCCCTGGTGAAAGGCGTTTTTAAAGGTGAGGGAGCGTGCCTGTCGAGAGAGAACATGCTGTGGGGGGTGTGTGTGTGTGTCTTCATGTGCCGCGTGTTTGACACCCTGGCTCTATACCTTTGTCTTTGGTCTGAGGAAGGATCCCGCTTTTGGGAGTGTGGCCGATCGTCAAGGCTGGGTTA
>NW_015281725.1:0-336 GCF_001447785.1 Gekko japonicus | reverse complement strand
CCTAGTGGCGGTTCCCAGGCCACAACAGCCTGGACTCAGTTCTTTCTTGGTCCAGGTTATCAGGCCACTGACTATTTGCAAGGCTTTGTTTTGGGAAGACTTTAGTTTCAGTGTCTGGAACTGTCATCTCCAGGGACGGTCTTAGTGATTCCGTGCCCTGGGCCAAATTTGAGGGTCACCTTAACCCTGGCCCCGCCCCACCCAACAGTGGGAGGGAGAAAGAGCCAGGCTCCCCAGTCTGATTGACTAGTCAGCCAAGTTGGGGGAGCGGGCGCTGGGCAGGGAACCCTTTCTTGCAGGCATGGGTTACCAACCTCCAGGTCAGGCCTGGAGCTC
>NW_015281724.1:0-336 GCF_001447785.1 Gekko japonicus | reverse complement strand
CAAGGAAGTCAGAGCTCACTAAGTGCTCAGGACACAAAGCAAAGCCCAGGGGAGGCAGGGGACTGCAAGCCCAGCAAAAGCGCACATCCTCCTTCACTCGTGTTATGAATTCTGACAGACAGCCATATCCGGCTCTCATTAGTCTTTGGAACACACATATGCCGAAGCATGAACTTAATGACGTACATGGATTGGCCAGAGGACAGGTTCCCGAGGGGTCACCCAAGCTAGTTAAATGGGGGCACGTTTAAGGTTCCTCGCTTATGGAGGATGCTCAGCTAAGTCCAGGTTTTTATGCCCCCACTGGGGGAGAAAGGTAAAAGTAAAGGTAAAGGT
>NW_015281723.1:0-336 GCF_001447785.1 Gekko japonicus | reverse complement strand
ACTATAGCAGTCATTTGCAACTGGATTGTGCTGTCCTCTGGAGAAATCCAGTTGCAAATAATTGCCATAGTGAAGTGATCAGTATCCAACAACCTGTGGATGTAGCCAGGCTTCAGGTATGGACTAAGTGAAGCTGGAATGCATCAACTTTTGCTATTGATATGCAGAGAGAAATCCCATACAATGTTAAATGTATGAAGTGTTATCAAGCAATACGGAAAACTATCTGTTGGATATTATTTTATTCTAAAGGTGAATATATAAAACTCTGGTTTGTTTCAGGGACTTCAGTGTACACCAGTTGTGGATCCATTTGTTGAAGTGGTGTGAGAGCTC
>NW_015281722.1:0-336 GCF_001447785.1 Gekko japonicus | reverse complement strand
ATCACACTTCGGGACCCCTCTGATAGACCTGTTTGCTTTGACAAGGAATTGAAGGGTGCCAAGATTTTTCTCCAGGTTCAACGAGAGGGAGGCAAAAGGCTTGGATGTGCTTCATTTCAAGTGGCCGAAGGGTCTTCTGTACGCTTTTCTCCCAATTCCTATCATCAGCAGGGTGATAAGAAAAGTCAGGGAGGAGACAGCCGATGTGATCCTGAAAGTTCCATACTGGCTGAGGAGGGGCTGGTTTTCGGAACTGATTCAAATGTCGGTGGCAAACCCATGGAGGCTTCCAAGTCAAAGGGACTTACTACATCATGGATCAATTCTCCATCCAGA
>NW_015281721.1:0-336 GCF_001447785.1 Gekko japonicus | reverse complement strand
AAAGTATTCTTTCTTTGGACCCTGAAACAATAAGGGAGACAAATATCACATCATTTGGTATATTTGGGAATAACACTTAAAAAAGTGGTTTTGTGCACCTGTATTCTGGAATTCCAGTTTGCTAGCCATCAAGCATGCAAATGACAGCTATTTGCTTTCTTCTGAGTCCTTCAAATCAGCAAGGATTTTTTTGAAAATATTTTACATTTGGCAGATTTGTGCACTGTATGTAGGCTATGGGTTTATAAATTGTCTCCAGGCTGATACTGTGGTTCTGTAGCTGTAAAATAGTCTTCTAAGAAAGACTGAATATATTCAAATGTTGGTCTTTCATCA
>NW_015281720.1:0-336 GCF_001447785.1 Gekko japonicus | reverse complement strand
ACACAGAATTCAAATGAAACTTGAACTCCCAATCTGGCAAGTCTCCCACCTCTCCTAAAACTCTGTACAATACAGTTAGCCAATGTTTGTTTGTTTCTTTCTTTCTGGCGGCTTCTCTTTAACCCGCTGTCTGACTCAAGCAATGTAAACAGGTGAAGCCTTTTCCTGCCTGAAGATGATGGAAGAAGTTATTCCTCTGAAATGTCTGCATGCCAGCAGCTGTTACAGGCAGAAAAAGAATGTGTTATTTAAAGAAGATTTCCATCAATAGCGGTTTTTCATACATTATATACACTTCTTGGTCGTAAGGTCGCAGACTGCTCCTCTCTATGTGTA
>NW_015281719.1:0-336 GCF_001447785.1 Gekko japonicus | reverse complement strand
CAGTTTGTCCTTATTTTGCCAGAAAGCTGGCAAAAGTCAAATTTGGAGACTGTTTCCAAAAGCTACCTGCATGGATTTATACATTTAAGTGTGTGCACTTCGGGGGTAGGATTAGGGCTGCTCATGAAAAGTAGCAGTTCGATCCTTTTATAGCAATCAGGAGTTTGTGTTTTATTTGTTTATTTTTGTGATTTGTAGTTTACCTTTCTCAAAAGTGGGAAGTACAATTTCCTTCAAGAATTCAATCTTCCGCTGACTTCCGGTTTGACGGTGCTGTGATACGGTCGGGCTTCGGACGAGCTCCGAACCGACTGGCTCCCCCACGTCTTTTTGGGG
>NW_015281718.1:0-336 GCF_001447785.1 Gekko japonicus | reverse complement strand
TTTAGAAATTTCTGCCATTCCAGAGGCCCGCTCAAGGGGCCATGCAGCTTAAATAGCAAAACAAAATAGTTAAAACCAGTTACTAAAAACAAGCCAGTGCCATTAAAACAAGCCAAAACATACAAGTAGCATAAAACAATCCTCAGGCCAGAAGTAGACCATAAAATAACTGAAGGAGATAAAACAACATAGGTAAAAGCCTGGTTTAAAAAGGAATGATTTAGCCTCACAAATGTCTTTACTGAGATATCAGCTGAGCCTTATGGAGAACGGCATTCCAAAGGGAAGTCCCTCTCTTCACCCCTGTCAGTAGCCTGGCTGCCACATTTTGGACCA
>NW_015281717.1:0-336 GCF_001447785.1 Gekko japonicus | reverse complement strand
CTTACTTTGTTTGCATGGCTTTCTCCTCTGCAACGCTTCTGTGTAATCTTACTGTTGTCATTTCTGAAGTTGGAGAATGGACACATCGGTCTCCCCATAAAAGTTGCTTGCCTTCATGGTTGATGTGGAGCCTGGTCTCCCAGCTCTAATAACACCACATATACTGTACCACTATAGCACTCATGGATGATCGTTTGCTTGCCTACTTCATTGCCATTATGCTAACTCCAAAAGGCATCGATTTCATGTTTTGGAAGCACCTGTGGTTTGGATTACAATAATGAGATAAACTTTATTTGGGGGATGTTCCTTGGATTCCAGAGTTGTTTGAACCTC
>NW_015281716.1:0-336 GCF_001447785.1 Gekko japonicus | reverse complement strand
GGCAGCCACTGTGGGCTGAGTGGTAGGTGATGGGGCCTGCAGCCTTGCCAGCCTCAACAATTGGGGGGGGATATGGGATGCCCCCCGCTTGAGTCTCCCAGGCCCACCTCTTGTAGTACCATAATCTGAATGTAACGTTAGTGAAGAATGGACGTAGCCCACTTGCAGTGGGAGCCACTGAGTAACTTGCATGCAAGGCCCTGGGTTGGCTGGGATGCTTTTCAGGGATGTACCGGCAAACTTCCCATGGGTGGTTAATGGCCAGTGCTCAGCTGGCCTGTTTGGTGAAGGGCCAGCCACTAGAGGCAGGTCAGAAGGCTTCACGGAACTCTCTGC
>NW_015281715.1:0-336 GCF_001447785.1 Gekko japonicus | reverse complement strand
AATGGTACTATAAGACACTCACATATTAGAGGTAGGATATTTGGGAACAAAACAAAGCGCATAAGGCCTCAGTCAGGCAAAGTTAATGTTGATATATGGATATATTGAAACGTCTTAAGGGTATTTGTTTACATGTCGTTGAAATAGGGTTGAACGTATTACTGTTTATGCTTACTGGATTTGATGTAGATGTGACTTCTCTTTGAATAAAAAAATTAGAAAATCAAAAAAACCCACACCACGTGGCGACACTATGCCCCTCACCCGGACAGAACAGACGAAGGTCGTGCTTATAGGTCTGGGTCATCTGTTGGATCCCAAGCATAAAAAACAACT
>NW_015281714.1:0-336 GCF_001447785.1 Gekko japonicus | reverse complement strand
GCTCTCTAAGTCTGAATCTCAACCACAATAGGGGAACAATGCTAGTGATTTGCAGGGCTGTTGTAAGGATTACTGAAATCATGGGCTAGAGCACCTGTGGGAGAAAAAAGTTATATAAAAACTAATTACTATAGTAGTCACTGAAAAACAGTTGCCATCATCATATTTTGTATAGTGCTGGAGTTCAGTGAATTTCACATTAAAAATATCTGCTGAATAGAATGTCAGTAGATTTTTAAGATAAGAGAGTTCTTCAGCTCAGGAGTTATGAAGCTTCAGTGATATCCAGTGCCAAGGGGGAAAGTCATATCCTGTCCTTAATATAAAAGCCACTTG
>NW_015281713.1:0-336 GCF_001447785.1 Gekko japonicus | reverse complement strand
GTTCATTAAGGTTACGTATCGATCTCTCCAAGGAGTCAGAGCAAAGATGGCAAAGGCAAAGCGGGGCTCTTCACCATAACGTTAGAGAGGCTCGTAATCCTCAGATTTATTGTGAATTTTAAACCTTTATCTCCAGGGAAATGGGGAGAGAGGAATTAAGAGCGAGACAGCGCGATTTGTCGTGGTGCGAAATGCTTCCGAGCCCTGATGTTAGGGCACTGTCGGGTTGTGGGGGTCTCATTTATTCAGAAGGCGTTTAAGCAAAAGCCCTATTAAAATGAAATGATAATCACTGAGGATATATCTAAGTAGAGTTGCCAGCTCCGGGTTGGGAAA
>NW_015281712.1:0-336 GCF_001447785.1 Gekko japonicus | reverse complement strand
ATAAGTCAGCTGTGACATGATGGCAAAAAGCAAAAACTGTCTCAGATCTATTCTGAATACTATATTTTTCATAATCCAAGTATTTTGTGAGCATTCACCATAGCATTTCATTAAGCATTCCAGTTAGGTCAGACCCTCACATCACTGGATATTATGCTATGTAATAATTTACCTCTGGAATTTTCCTGTCCTGTGGATCCAGTCTCAATATAAATTCTTTTCTTGAGTGGAGGTACATGTTGGCTTCTAAATTTTAATGTATTTATCTTGAAGAAAATCTATGGAATTCTTTCCCTGCGTCTCCCCACTTGAAATGTTATATTGGCTTGCCTAAGA
>NW_015281711.1:0-336 GCF_001447785.1 Gekko japonicus | reverse complement strand
GATCCCAGTATGGGTTAGCTTCCATAAGGGCTGACCGGAACAACTGTAGATTCTCTTCAGCCAAAGCCTTCTTTATCCTTTGATCTGATCGAGATAACCATTTAGCTTGGCATCTCACTTGTTGTGTTGGTAAAACATGCATCGCAAGTAGGTCTGCTAGAAGGGAGGAATCATTTGTAGAAGAAGAAGCAGATGATCACCTTCCAGGTAAGATAATACTTGTAGATTTTTCACAAAGGGTTCCCACTGGCTATCATGTAATCTATAGTGCTAGACCTTGAGCCTGCCATATATGTAAATTCACCTGGATAGTCTCCAGTGGTGGAGCCATTCAAG
>NW_015281710.1:0-336 GCF_001447785.1 Gekko japonicus | reverse complement strand
TTTTACCTAATTTTTATAGGAAAATAAACTTAACACTTTTATTATGTATCTGCTAAATCTAAACTGAAACCATTTATTCCATTTTTTCCCCACTTTTAAACTTTAAAAATCAATACAGTAATGCTCAATAGTTCAGAGATTGATTATAGAAAACTGCTAGATTGGCTATATTTGAAAGTAAGACAATGTCGGTATGTTTCGTGTTTCATGAAATATTATACAAACCGAACTCTTTACACCTGTATTCTGTTTACAGGTTATATATTGTCCATGGACATTGTTACCTGGTGATCTGTAATCGTAAAATTTTGTTTGTCAAAAATAAAAATTATTTTT
>NW_015281709.1:0-336 GCF_001447785.1 Gekko japonicus | reverse complement strand
CAGCTTAGAGGGAACACTGGTGCCTACTCACATATGTTTTCCTGTAAGGTCTCAAGTCATTGGAAAACTCACTTAAGGGCCTCATGTTTGTTGAGATGTGGGCAAATAGAGTCAGCTTTCAAGCCTCTTTGAATCTAACTCTCTAGTGTGTGTGTTCTCAGCTCTTTTGGATTTCTTTTGTGTCTTTCTCAAAAGAACTAACAGCCACAGTAAAATAACTGGGGTATTTACTTTAGTCAGATAATGTATTTATTTTGTAAATGATGAATGAGGGACATAAAGTTGGTTACTGACATTTATACCTTCACTGTTGTATATTTACTGGAAGCACGTCTC
>NW_015281708.1:0-336 GCF_001447785.1 Gekko japonicus | reverse complement strand
GCCCGTGGCACATCACAATGGGTGCAGAGCTACCCTCCGGTGGCGGCCATTCATATGAGACATTTACGCCTCACGATTCTCAAGCAGTGACAGCCACAAAGGAATGCAAAATATAATAGTATGACAAAACCACGTTCCTTTAAAAAACTACAACAAAGGTCATCTGACAAACGGGGGTGGGGAAGGTGAGCATGGCCCCGCAAGATGGCCGGGAGGATAAATCCATTTCGACCTGACGCCCAAAACACAGAAGACTTCAAGCTAAGCAAATAAGCAGTAGGGAAGGCACATCAGAAGGGGGCTGTGGCCGCTTGTGCCACACCTGCTGTCATGGGA
>NW_015281707.1:0-336 GCF_001447785.1 Gekko japonicus | reverse complement strand
GCTGCTGGCTGCCTGCATCTGTGGAAGGCCTCTAGCTGCTGAAGTCACTTGCTGACTTTTCTTATACGAGCTGGAACAAAGGGGGAGAGGTACTTGCTTCACACAGGCTTGAGTGCACACAGAGTGGAGCTTTTTCCTGGCATTTTGGAGCACTCAGTAGCACATGACAGTGGTTGGCTTTGGGCTTTGGTAACTCTTATGGTTTCAGAGAGCCTTTCTGATGGAGTCTTAGATTCTTTTAAAAGCCGAATGTTTCTTTGGCGTGAAAGCCTGTTATTTTTGGTGGATGCCCTTGTGTTCTTGTTCAGAAGAGTTCTTAAAACTATTGATTTTTGG
>NW_015281706.1:0-336 GCF_001447785.1 Gekko japonicus | reverse complement strand
GGGGGATAGCTTTCTGGTGCATCATGCATCACCAGCTTAAGCATTCTGCTGCCTTCTGGCTCAAAAAACATTGGAATGTGCACTTTCTTAGAGGAAGTGTCAGTGATTTCAGCTACCACAAAAGAGCTTTGAGGTTTAGAGCATAATGTCAACAGTTCACAGCAGTGTATTTGCACCACCAGTGCTAGAGTAACACATGCCTTTTCAGTTCCAGTTTGCTGTGGAAGTGCTCTTGATTTCCACCTGCCGGGCAGGGCCAGTTTTGCTTCCAGCCACAGAAGGATAAAGTGGTAGCACAGAATGGTGGGTAGGTTGGCCACAGTTGGTGCACAGTGT
>NW_015281705.1:0-336 GCF_001447785.1 Gekko japonicus | reverse complement strand
TTTCTACGAAACGACCCCTGCTCTCAGCAGAGCACAGGTGCCACTCCTATGTAAGTGTGATGCCGGTGTGGAAATCGGAGGTGCTGGGGCATGCCATTGGTGGGGCTGGACTTAGCTGGCTCTCTAAACGTCACCAGACGAGGGCCTGCCCCTGAGGTTAGTGTAAAGTTATGCCCGAATCAACCTTGATGTAGCCCAAAGATGCCCATGCAAAAGGAAGTTCTAAGTGTCCCCCACACCTCTCTCCTACTGCTGAGCACCAGCGTATCTTAGGATGCGAACTGAGTCTGCAGCCAATCCCACCCCTCCCCAGCAGCCACTGCGGCTGCGATCATA
>NW_015281704.1:0-336 GCF_001447785.1 Gekko japonicus | reverse complement strand
TGTTGATTTCTATCCCTCCCATTCCGGCCCAGGCCGGCTCAGTAAGCACATTTCTGTTCAGATACGTGGTGACTGTCAGCCCAGTAACAATTGTATGCACAGTTCATGCCATTCATTTTACCCATCTTGTGCCAATTCCTACAATTAATATCTTCCTTTATTATTTAATGGGTAATGCACTGCATTTTCAAGGGGCTGCAAAATCTAAAACTATGCATTTTTAAAATGGCCTAAGCCAGGAAATGGCTATCTAAAATGTTAGAACAGCATAAGCCTCTTTCACTCATAACAGGAAAAAAATGAAGATACATTTTAAAATGAAATTTATAACCAAAT
>NW_015281703.1:0-336 GCF_001447785.1 Gekko japonicus | reverse complement strand
CTCGAGTCGCTGCAAACTGTATTACTAAGGGCAGTGTGGGGCACCAAGAGAGGAAGGGAACAGGAATTACAACAAAGTGAAACACACGAAATTCTTGGGTTTGGGAAGGGGCGGAAGCTGCATGTTGGTATTCTACACTCTCACTCTGCCTTATCACGATCAGCACAGCCACAACTTAACAGCCAAACCATTATGCATGGTTGCCACAGATCCTGTCCCACATTTGCAGCATGTGCAGAGAGGCTGGGGAAGGGAAGGGTGCTGGCCTCCCCCGCTAGGCTTTTGTGGGGGCTTCACAGCAGCAGCTTCTGCAAAAGCCTTTTGGGAAAGGAGGGA
>NW_015281702.1:0-336 GCF_001447785.1 Gekko japonicus | reverse complement strand
CCCCCCCCAATCCCAGAAATATTTGGGAATATGGGGATTTCAGGAGCCAGTGTTTTAAGGGTCCCATGACTTTCCTCATTCAATTTTACTGTGTTTCTGTGTCTTACTGGGACTTGGTATCATTGTGCATTGTTGGTTTGGCTTTGATCGTGTCCTCTAAAATTGCTCCTTTTTTGGTCTTGCAACACTGTGTTCTTTGTGTGAGTTGATTTGCACTGGGTTTGTGGTGGATTCTATGGTTCGACATTGCCGTCAATTCTCAAGTTGGCTCCGATTCTCTGATTTTACATTTGTCGTGCTTGCAGCAGTGTTCCTCTCTTGTCCAGTTTGGAGGAC
>NW_015281701.1:0-337 GCF_001447785.1 Gekko japonicus | reverse complement strand
TTTTTCATATTGCTGGTTCTTTTTCTTTCTTTTCCAAGCTTGTTGGTTTATAAACCATCCTCTAATGAATGCTTTAAATGCCTCCCATACTGTATGTAGTGGGATATCTGGTTGGATATTTCTCTTGAAGAATTCTGTTATTTCTTTCTTTGTTTTTTCTACAAATTTAGTGTCTTTTAATAGATAATTATTTAGAGTCCATCTGCAAATTTTTCGTTTTTCTTCAAAGGACAGTAGTATCGGGTTATGGTCTGCAAATGTTTTCGGTAGAATCTCTGCATCAAGCATTTCTCCCAACATGTTAACAGTTACCCAGGCCATGTCTATACGTGACCAA
>NW_015281700.1:0-337 GCF_001447785.1 Gekko japonicus | reverse complement strand
TCTCCAGGGGAACTGATTGTGGTTATCTGAAGATCAACTGTCATAGCGGAAGATCTACAGGTGCCACCTGGAGGCTGGCAGCCCTATGAACCCAGAAGCAGCATGCAGTATCAGCCTCTGTGATTGTCAGGGAGTGTGAAGTCTTCCAAATGACCAGACCTAGTGGGGCCTGGAGGTCTTGGAGAATTACAACTCACCACAATATGACAGAGATCAATTCCCCTGGAGAAAATGGCTGCTGAGGAGGGCAGACCCTGTGACTTTATACCCTGCTCAGTCACTTCCAGTTTTTAAAAAAGCAAGTGAAATTAGTAGCTCTAGGAATTGCTGGAAACTC
>NW_015281699.1:0-337 GCF_001447785.1 Gekko japonicus | reverse complement strand
AAACTTGGCTGGATATTTAACAAAATTTCCCCAACACAGGATGAAAGGCCAATGCCCAGCCTATCTCTCGTCAGCTCATCATTCCATTTTCTGTGAATAGCAAAATCTGCAAATATTAGGAGGTGGCAGGTCAGCTGTGTGTAGGGGTAGACTGGGAGACCAGAACAGTCCTGGAAGGGGCCTCACCTATTCATGGAAGAAGGCACAGCATGGGTGAGCTACATGGCACCTGACTTGTTTGCAGCATTGCCAATCAAATTATGCAACAGTGGCTACTTTGCTTGCCCAATGCCACATTCAGGACAAAACCTGGCACTGTTACTCTACCCAGGGTTTC
>NW_015281698.1:0-336 GCF_001447785.1 Gekko japonicus | reverse complement strand
GGCCTAGGTTTGGGCTGAGACGCCTCCTGGATCAGGACCTAGTCCCCCTGCTGAGGGACAGCAGAGGGTCACCACCAGGGCCAGCATTCAATTTTGCTTCTGCCAAAGCAGTTCTTTCTTCCGCCAGCACTAGGCCTAAATGATCGGGAAGTTTGCTCCTATAGAATTCCATCTTCACCCGGCCTCTACCGGGATCGAACAAACGATGCTGGCTGCTTTACCACCAGACACAGTCTTAGCCTCGGAGGCAAACATGCTTTGTGGCCTCCTTTTAGCACAACTAAGCTCTGGGACATCCTGATTCGGGTAGCCTGATCTTGTCAGATCTGGAAGCTA
>NW_015281697.1:0-337 GCF_001447785.1 Gekko japonicus | reverse complement strand
AGCCATGAATGGATCAACGAACCATCAATCTGATGACCGAAAAATTGGCTCCCGGTTTGCAATCAACGAACAGGATGTAGGCTGAACTAGTGGGGGTTTGAGTATTCCTATGAGTATTCCTATAAATGTGTTTATCCCACAGCCTATGCCTCAAGCCAAGAACATTTTTACACAGTTCTAAAATTTCATTTCCCTTTTTCTCCAATCTGTAACACATGCAAAAGGTTATAGTTGTATCCCATGTACATTTTTCAAAATACCTTTCTTCTGGTTTTTACCCTATATTCAGATGTATTCGGTCAATGACAAGTACAAATCAAAAGATCAAAAGATTTAC
>NW_015281696.1:0-337 GCF_001447785.1 Gekko japonicus | reverse complement strand
GACTTGTTCCAGACCAGTGTAACTGGGATGACTACTAGGTTTACTGTCAAGCTGTCCATTAGAAACCTCCCCCAGTCCTCTTCTGCTTGGGGGTGAGCTTTGTCAGCCTGTCTCCTTTTCTCCTGCATGCACCCTATCTTGGGGAAATTGTTTCACACCACTGTGAGCAGGGTGACCACTGTACTGCCAAACACCGTCCAGCTCTCAATTAGAACCCCTCCCTACTGGCCGGCTTCTCCTTGGGGGTGATCTGTCTTTTTCAGCCTGCCTGCTTTACTCCTCCAAGGAACTTGCTCCAGACCAGTGTAACTGGAGTGACTTCCCTTTACTTCCTGCT
>NW_015281695.1:0-337 GCF_001447785.1 Gekko japonicus | reverse complement strand
GGGGGAACAGACAGCTTTCTACAGCCCAGTTCCTGGGTTACCGTGAGGGATGGTCAACACTTGTAAAGTCATACAGCAAGTGAACAAAACAAAGTCAATTTCGTCCCATGCGCCGGGGGTCCTGAATCGCCAGGGATCAGCTGCATGCACAACTATCTTCATTTCATTTTTGGGCCACTGCCCAAACCGATCTGGAATATCAGACTTCACTGGGAACAAGCTAGGCCAAGGTGCCCACTCTTGAAAGCCGTGCCACTCCCCCATCTTGAAAATGGTGTTAGTGTTCTGCTGTGTAGTTTGAAAGGTATATAAGAACATATGAAGACCCCTGCTGGAT
>NW_015281694.1:0-337 GCF_001447785.1 Gekko japonicus | reverse complement strand
CAGTTTGCAGAATCTCATTCTCGCAGAATGTTGGGGGCTATGTTAGCACACGACTGTTTACCTTTGCAGTACAGGTTATCCTTGCCCTCCCTGTACAGGTACTCCGTTGCTTGGCAAAGAGAACTGAATATGCTGGTTTAGTGCTTTTTTTAAGGTTATGAAAAGGGTACTGACGTCTCCGCCGCCTGGTTCCCCTCTGTCCCACAGGAGACACAATCACGGGCGTGAATGGTCTCAATGTAGAGGGGATCCGCCACCGTGAGATTGTGGAGATCATCAAGGCCTCTGGGAATATGCTCAGGTGAGGCGGGGATGGTTCACGCTGGGAGCTGCAGGT
>NW_015281693.1:0-337 GCF_001447785.1 Gekko japonicus | reverse complement strand
GCAGAGAAATGTGAGCTGCGTCCTCCTTTCCCCTCCTGGAGGAGCTTCAGCCGGGCCGCCCTCTCTGCGCCTCCTCCGCGGGTGGGGCCGCTCCGGGGGAGTCGCTCTGCTGCACGGGGCTGGACGCCCGTCTCGGACAAAGGAGGCTGGAGCTGGGTCCCCCCCCCCTATCAGATTCCCGCCGGGAAGGAAGGAGGCTGCATTTGGGGACGCATTGGAGCTGTGTGCTGCTAAAGAGGTCCCACTTTCTAACTGCAGCGGGTTCAACGGGACTCAACGGATTGTGCACTTAAGAGCTCTGCGGGCCAGAAATGTAATGTATTGAAACGATTACATG
>NW_015281692.1:0-337 GCF_001447785.1 Gekko japonicus | reverse complement strand
CCAACCTGGTTTCTCCAGCCTCTAGACCCCCAAGAAGTCTCCTTTCTTTCCACTCCTCCACTTCTCTCTCAGGGTATCACCACCACTGTCAAGGTAATGTTAAGAGGTTTGTCTCAGGCCAAAGATTTGTGCTGCAGTTCCTCTTTCTTTTGGTCTCTGAAAGACTATAGCACCACTTTGGGGTCGCTCTCCTTTTCTGCTCCTGGTAAATATGGAGCAAATGGAGCTTATTATGGCTCCCAGGGATCAGGCTGACAGCAGTTACAATGAAAAGAATTTTAATACGTAAATTAAAAGCAATACACTGCATATTTATTTATTAAAACATTTATATCCT
>NW_015281691.1:0-337 GCF_001447785.1 Gekko japonicus | reverse complement strand
GGGTTTACTGGGTGGCTTTTATCGGGCGCTTGTCTATTTTCAATGGGACCTGGGCTGGGTTCCTCCTCCGCATCGGAGTCCACTATCATTTTAAATCCCTCGGGGTGGATGGTTGAAATTACTGCATCCTGAATTCCTAATTTTTCTTTTAAATTCCTTATTTCCTTTTGGCAAGCCTCGTGGTTAGCTTTAGTCCATCTCTCTTTATTCTGCTCAGCCAGAAAACAAGCGGCTCTTTTGGCTGTGGCAAGCTCGCCCAAGGTTCGGGCAAGCTCTGCCTCAGCTTTCTGAGCCCTCTCTGTTGCCTGGCTGGCGGCCTGTTTAGCTTCCTGGGCAG
>NW_015281690.1:0-337 GCF_001447785.1 Gekko japonicus | reverse complement strand
ATCTGCATAATAAGCACTTTGGGATGCCTGGTTTTAGGAAGCAGGGACACGGCAGCTCTACTTGGTTAACCTCTTGGTAACAGCCCAGAAATGTGTCATATACTTGGAGTACAGCTGGGTAGGCTGCGTCTAGAGCACCTTTGATCTATATTTCAAACACTACAAAGGAGCCATGCCCAGCTCTCCTTTACAGTGATATCTATTGAACAATGAAAATTAATCATTCTGTTGGGGAAATGATGGTTGCTATTAACAATAGCAAATGAAGGATCTGTCCCAAACATAGATCCAGGTAGTCATTCGTGTTGGTCTGAAGCCATAGAACAAATGTAGAGTC
>NW_015281689.1:0-337 GCF_001447785.1 Gekko japonicus | reverse complement strand
GAAGTGTCTGGGATTTTTCAGCCTAAAAGAAGATAGCTAAGGAGAGGCATGACAGATTTATAAAATCCCTCTCCCATAATACTAGAAATGGGGAACACCCAGTAAAGATGATGGGCAGCTCAGGGCAGACGGAAGGAAATATTTAATTTCTCAACCAGTGAATAAATTGTGAAATTCAATGCCAGTGGATGGGATGGTGGCCATGGGAGTAGATGGCTTTAGAGGGATTAGAGAACCTCCATGTACAGAGGCAAGAAACCTGTGGATACAACTGCTAGGAGGCAGCATCAGGCCTTGGCCTCTCTTCCCTGTTTGTTGGCCATCCAGGGCAACTGGT
>NW_015281688.1:0-337 GCF_001447785.1 Gekko japonicus | reverse complement strand
CCCAACTACCTATAATAAAAAAGAAATAAACCTCTAGCTTCAAGTTTATGAATAAATTCCAACAACTGCACTTAAGATTACGCATACAATTACAAACTAAGATCATTCGCTACAAGCGAAAAAATTTTGAAAAAACAAAAATGGCTTCGGGGTCTAATATAAGGAAGACTTCAATTCCCTCCCCAAAGACCCAAACAAAACTACAGCAAGCAGCCAACCCAACTATTACTATTTCAATGGAGGAGCTAAAAGCTGATCTAAAATCCTGGGTCCAAGATGTCGTAGGACAGTCCGTACAGGACTCAGTTAAAGAAACAGTAGCGCAAGCAGTGAAAGA
>NW_015281687.1:0-337 GCF_001447785.1 Gekko japonicus | reverse complement strand
TTTTCTACTGCCAATGAAACAATAGAATTCTTTATTTTTGCTGATCATTGTTCAGGCATTGATGACATGAACTCTTTGGTCTGAGCTTCCATCACCTGACTGTGCTTCAGGGCGTGCACATCCTTAAGCAGCCCCCTCCCCAAGTGACGGAGGAGCTACAGAGATTTCTTTGAGTGACGGATTGGTTGAATGGATGCAGAATTCACAGATGGGTGCTGAATGGGTATTTAACCCTGGTCTTTCTCACACACGTTTAAGGCTCTAGTTAATACAGTCTTCTTCACCTTCAAGCAATACTGATCAGGGGGTGTGCCCACCGGTACCTCTGTGCTCTCTT
>NW_015281686.1:0-337 GCF_001447785.1 Gekko japonicus | reverse complement strand
TTAATACCCAGACCTTATATGTATGTTTTTAGTAATGGGTGTAAGTGGTTTCAGTAGTGCTTGGACTCAATAGATGCTGATTAATTAAAAAACAGAATAGACAGTGTATTGTAATCTTTGTACTCTGAAAGCTTTGGTTTATTTTGTTGTTGTTTTTTATTAGGTTCTTGATGTCTCAAAACCAGGAAATAACAAGCAGATACCTAGGAAGTCATAACCACTAAAGCTGTCAGCATACAAATGCTGTAATAATAGTACTATAATCCAGGATCTTTACTGTTGTGAGGATTTATATTGGAAATGTCAATTTAAGAGTTAAGAGGATGCCATGCCATGC
>NW_015281685.1:0-337 GCF_001447785.1 Gekko japonicus | reverse complement strand
CCGTCCACACTTTGCTCCTGGCGGAGTCCAATGTCTGTGGCTCTGTGGGGAGAGATGGAGCCTCGCATGAGAAGGCGGATCGGGGCCAGACTTGGCCTTTGACCCCCACAGATTTCACAGGGAAAATCGGGTTCTTTTAAAAGGGGGGAGGGGAAGAGTGAGCAGGGATGAAACCAACCCTGTGGGGGGGGCAGCTGCCATCAAAATAACGTGACTTTGTGGTGCACAGCCCCACCCACTTCCTAAGAACACTTGTCAGGCAACGGGAAGGTTAGCCAGGGCTTCATCCCACACTAGAGGGGGGCTTAGAGAACATAAGAGAAGCCCATATTGGATC
>NW_015281684.1:0-337 GCF_001447785.1 Gekko japonicus | reverse complement strand
TTCTAAAGGATGCCACTAGCATTGATCAAGAGGCAATGCACCGGCTAAAAAGGAAGGTTTGCCAGGATTCCCCAAACAGGAAGCTATTAGACAACTCTCACATTAAGTTACCACTTTGCAACGGCTCTCTTTGCCTCTTCTGCAAGTGCCCAAGATTAACAAGCTTCTCACCTGCTCGGGATTCTTCCACCATTTCTCCCATTGGTCGGTGTAGTTGGCTGCGATGGAGAGATAGCCAATGGGAGCGTCGAACCAGACATAGAATACCTATGGAGAGAAAGAGGAAGTTGCATAGCAGCAGCCAGGAAGCCGGTTGCACAAATCAGAGGAGCCAGCC
>NW_015281683.1:0-337 GCF_001447785.1 Gekko japonicus | reverse complement strand
GCCAAAACTTTCCTGCAATCTGAGAGCAGTTTCCTCTGTGTTCCTCCTTCTTGCCTCTGGCGTCACAGTTTCCTCTCCAGAAGGGCTGCTGCTGTTGTACACCAAGAGGGGTCTTTCATCCGCACCCGTTTGGAGGGGGGGCTGTGCCCAGGAGGAGGGGGTCTGGTCTCGCCTGCCAAGCCAATGGGCAAAGGAGTTTTGTTGGGGGGGATGGATGTCAGGGCTTCCTCTGAGCTGGGGTGCCTCTCTCTGGGTGGGTGCAGCGGGGCTGCTGTTGAGCCAGAGCCCAGCAAGAAACCCCCACTGGCAGGAGAGGCCCCCCGCCGCTGCTGCAGCC
>NW_015281682.1:0-337 GCF_001447785.1 Gekko japonicus | reverse complement strand
AGAGGCAATAGCTAGACGGGTCGCAGAAGAATTGTACCGCTGCTGATCCGTTTTGTCTTGCTTCTCCAAACCAGTCATTAAAATCCCAATTCAGACTGGGATTGGAATTTTGTTTCTTTTGCGTCTTAAACTTACACACTTAACACGCTGGTGTTGAGTTAAACAGCCCTGGCTTTCATTTCAGGTCTTCCTGGACCATGTGGAAACGTTCATCAAACAAGTAGATTCTGTAAATTATATCAACTTGTTTCTCACAGAGCTGAAGTGAGTATTGCTTTTTTCCTATTACTTTTTCCTTTTGGTAAGGTTGGTTTAAAAGGGATTAGAAGAAGAAGAA
>NW_015281681.1:0-337 GCF_001447785.1 Gekko japonicus | reverse complement strand
GTCACCGGCCTCGGAAGCAGCCAAGGAGGAAGTGGGAGTGGGCCGTCAGCTGCTGCTGCACCAAGAGGCCGCCTCTCCATCAGCAGCCCTGTCATCCGTCGTCCGCCTCACACAAAGTGGCTGTGATGCTGCTCCACACTGCGCCCTGCCGCCACCGCCAGCACCACCGCCAAACACATTGCAAAGCCTCCATGTTGCAGACCCACCTCCGCGCCAAATGCCTTCTCCTGCCTGACTCTGGTGGCAGACCTGTGCTGCTCTTCCCGCCGCTGGACCCGATGGACGAGGCCGCCTCCACCCCTTCTCATGGAGGGGTTGGCAGCCAGCGGCCCAGCTA
>NW_015281680.1:0-337 GCF_001447785.1 Gekko japonicus | reverse complement strand
TCCCTGCCTGATGAAAAGCTGCATGTGAGCAGACTAAGTAAATACAGATACAGGAAATATTAGGACTCTAGGATGAGCTGTAGAGTAAACTGTTAGGACTCTAGGGTGAGCTGTAGAGTAAAGTCTGTACTGTTCAGGAGGACCTACTGAATGCTTTTCTTGTTTGCCCTGTCTCTTCTTGTAGTATCTATCTACTTGTAAGTTTGTTCTTACATCCTGAAGGTCTCTCTGCTGTTGGAAGGAGTAAGGCCTTTTGCAAATCCTGTTGTTGCAGTAAACTACATAGAATGTGAAGGCAACACCCTGAGGCCACTAAGGTTCTTTGACTTGTGTGGCT
>NW_015281679.1:0-337 GCF_001447785.1 Gekko japonicus | reverse complement strand
AATAAAATCGGGGATAGGGGGCATCCTTGCCTTGTACCCTTTGATAAAGATATTTCCTCTGAATTATCGCCATTAATTAACAGTCTTGCTTTAGGATGTTGGTAAATGGCTTGGATAGTCTTGTGAAAAATAGGTCCAAATTGCATATGAGTGATTAATGATTTTAAGAATTGTATTTCCAATTAATCGAAGGCTTTTTCAATGTCTATTGCCATCAATAAGGTGTTTGGGGTTTTGTTTTGGTTACTATGATGTATAATGTTTAGAGTCTTACGAATGTTGTCTGATATGTCATGTGAAGGAATGAAACCGGATTGGTCTTTATGGATATAATTTG
>NW_015281678.1:0-337 GCF_001447785.1 Gekko japonicus | reverse complement strand
ACTGAATTATTGCAGTTTGCATGTTGCTTCATACCAACACACACGCTTTCTCACTATTTTTCCAAGCCGAAGGATGCTTTTTTGCCTTTTCTCATCTTTATTGAGGACATTTTTAAATAGTGCATTTTCACCTTGGAAATTCATCATAAATACATTGTTTAATTTCAGTAAAAGTTGAAGTGACTGTATCATAAGCCTATCTCAAACCTTGTTGTGCCTTTTGCTTTTCAGTGGACTGCATTTAATTCATTAAGGAGGGTTAGTTAGAGACACGTGCATTTGTACAAATGTAGCTCTGTTAAAGGGAAAAAGCCCTGGCCTGGATAGCCCAGGCTAG
>NW_015281677.1:0-338 GCF_001447785.1 Gekko japonicus | reverse complement strand
AATCATGAAGTCTCAGATGCTTTTGGCAGCTATACACAAACCTGATATGGGTGCCTTACAGGCAGGGACAAAGGCCAGACACCTGCCTCTTCTTCTTCCCTTTTTAGGAAGTCAATGCCTTTTGATCTATGCCAGTAATTCCCAACCTGGAAAGGAAGGGGCCCTAGTGTGCCATGGGATGACTCTGCCAGCATGCCACGGAAAGTAAATTAACGCAATAATGAAGGCCTCCAAGGGGCACAAAGCATCCCCTTCCATAGGAGTTTGCCTAATGCGTCTCTGCGTGTTTCATCGTTCTGGAACATCACTGGAACTGAACTGCAGGCTGTGGAAGGTCG
>NW_015281676.1:0-337 GCF_001447785.1 Gekko japonicus | reverse complement strand
AAAGCTGTGCTTGATATGAAGAAGGACTTCTTTTGGTCTGTCCTGAATTTGCTGCCCATCAGCTTCATAGGATGACCCAGAGAGAGAGAAAGTTACCTCTGTCTCCCTGTGGATTTCCCCCCCTGGCTTCCCAGGTGTGCATGGGTACATCATGCGTATTACCCTGCGCAGGAACGGGCTTCTTGGATTGGCTCTGGCAGCTTGTTCTCTTTCTTGTTGAGTTTTGAAATCTGAAACTTTCTTAGGCTACCGATTACAAATGTCTGGTTCATTTGGCACACATTTACCAGCATGGGATTTATTCTTTCCTTACTTCATTTATACCTTGCTTTTCTCC
>NW_015281675.1:0-337 GCF_001447785.1 Gekko japonicus | reverse complement strand
CTGCACTAAACTGGCATGCTCAGATGCAGGGACTGACATTGTTAAGGCCTTGAGTTAGGAGAGAATTTTCAGTCCCTCTGGCGTCTTGCAGCATGGTTGGCTTTAAAAACCAAACAATAAAACCCAAGATCATAAATCTTAGACTTTACAGCAACCCTGTATACTCACTGTGCTCTTCTTTGTTTTTCTGTGTTGAACTTCCCCGGGCCCCGATCGGGACTGGGGATTCCGGGGGCCGCTGGTGTCTGGTGACTTCTGCAAAGTGTTATGATGCCCAGGAAACTGTGGAATTTCTTGTTGGAACCTCCATTTTTGTCTTTGTGAAAGAGGGCCAGTT
>NW_015281674.1:0-337 GCF_001447785.1 Gekko japonicus | reverse complement strand
TCCTCCATAAAATGCACAGTTTCATAAACCTCTGTCATGCCACTGGACTTCCCACTGGACTTCCATTTTCTTAAATGAAAATCCCAAATATTTTCCTTGAGTGAACATTTCAGTCACCTTCAGACATTTTGTTGTCCTTTTCATAACTTGTTCTGGTTCTACAGTATTGTTTTTGAGGGCTTTGCATACAGTATCCCAAATGTAGCTGCACCATTGATTTATATAAAGGGAGTATGTTATGATAATGGCTGTTGTGTGTTTCGGTGCCTTTACTATGCCTTAAGTGTGGAATCTGCTTTTTTCACCATCACCACACTGACGTGACATGTTCATCCAC
>NW_015281673.1:0-337 GCF_001447785.1 Gekko japonicus | reverse complement strand
TTGGAGATTCAACATTTTGTTAGGAATGGGACAATTAATTACCTCCAAACCTCCTATCATTAAGCGGCTCGCTGGCTCCTTGCAGACTGAGGGCCTTTGTGGCTTCCTGGATTAACCCCATCCCTCTCCTGTTGGGTCTTCCTCTTTTCCTGCCGCCTTCGACTTTTCCTGGCGTTCTTGTCTTTCCCAGAGATGCCAATCTCATCATGTCACCAAAGTACGATAGCCTCACTTTAGTCCTTTTAATTTCTAAGGAGAGTTCAGACTTGATTTGATCTAAATAAGGACGAAAAGGGGTGGTGGGTGGCGACTTTTGTTGTTGTTGTTCAGTCGCACA
>NW_015281672.1:0-337 GCF_001447785.1 Gekko japonicus | reverse complement strand
GTCCTGGCCCACTTTGATGAGGCGCTGCCGGTGGTTTTGGCCTGCGATGCCTCTCCCTACGGCGTCAGGGCAGTGCTGGCGCATCGTCTCCCTTTTGGACGGGAGGTCCCGGTTGCGTACTACTCGCGCACTCTATCTGCGGCTGAGCGGAACTACGCCCAGATAGACCGGGAGGGACTAGCTATAGTGGCCGGAGTCAAGAAGTTCCACGACTTCGTCTATGGCCGGCCGTTCACCACTGCCACGGACCACCGGCCGCTCCTCGGCGTTTTTGCGCCCGATCGCCGTACGCCGCAAGTCCCCTCCCCCGGGTCTTGCGGTGGTCCATTTTCCTTGC
>NW_015281671.1:0-337 GCF_001447785.1 Gekko japonicus | reverse complement strand
AAATTCCTAAAAGAGGAAGGACATCAATGCTTACTTTGTACAGGGACATGCTATGGGACAGCAATGAGGATGCAAAAGGACAGCTATTCCAGATGCTGAAATTCAAAGTCATATTTTCTCCAGTGCAGGGGGGGGGGGGAGACAGAATCATGAAGGTTTTTCTCCCTTCACGATTCAGAAAAGGCTATAATGTTATGATGATTGGAACTTGAGAAACAGTAATATGCTTTCCCCACTCACTTCTGTATGGGGACAAAGAGGACGAAGAAACTCTAGTAACTAATGCTGCCTTGTTTGTGTAGAGCCTAGTGACATAAGCACATAATTGTTGTTGTTA
>NW_015281670.1:0-337 GCF_001447785.1 Gekko japonicus | reverse complement strand
CCACCCCGGACACATGAGGCCAATTAGGCATTTGCTCGGGTAGCCATGGAGGAAACCCCTGTGCCAGAGATTTCTACAATTAAGGAGGCAGAAGAACCCCTAGGACCACAATTCCTCCATCCTTCCCTCCTGAGATGTTCTTTTTATCTGCATGCTCTGACATGAACCCCACCTTCCCCTGAACACCATCAACTCCAAAGCCCTATATGATTTGGGGCCTACATATTTTAAGGGTCACTTTCTCTCATGTGAACCTATCAGTCCACTCCGGTCATCTTTAGCGGTCTTGACTCAGGTGTCCCCGCCATCTGAGGCAAGATGGGTAGCAACCTGAGAA
>NW_015281669.1:0-337 GCF_001447785.1 Gekko japonicus | reverse complement strand
CCTAGTAGCAAAATAAAACAGAAGTCTAGTGACATCTCATTCCTTCAGATACTGTGGGAAGGAAATCATTTTGGACATTTTAAAAAGAAAATTCACAGATGGGGAAATACAAAGAGGAACTGGAGAGTGGCTTAGAGTGAATCTTGTTATAAATGTGTCAGGTGTGATGCCTTTTGTAATGAACCAAACCAGATTTCTTTGTTACATATGTTACATATAAAGCACAAATTACTAGGAATGATCAAACACCCATGAGTTCATTCAGGTCCTATTGTAAACAAGGTGCTATTCCTTCAATGGGCAGTTTCCTGTTCATTGGCCCATTCATGGCTGTTCA
>NW_015281668.1:0-337 GCF_001447785.1 Gekko japonicus | reverse complement strand
AGATTACCTTTTAACACAGAAATTCTAAAATTTTCTAAGCAGTATCATAAAGGCAGTCTTTTATATCAGAACTAGTGTGTTGGTATATTACCATCACTTTCCTAATAACTTCAATCAATTAGTCTACTCAAGTACCAGCTGTTTAATAGTCTACGATCGAGTATTCTATAACTTTACATCTTATTTGTTTTCATAATAGACGCAATTGTAAATGTACAACATCAGTCCTTCTTTCTCAGCCTGTGTACTTTTAATTTTAACTTCTTAGGTTAAGGTATATGTATGTTTCTCGAATAATCCATTTGGTTTAGAAAATATTCAAAATATTCAGAGCTTT
>NW_015281667.1:0-337 GCF_001447785.1 Gekko japonicus | reverse complement strand
GTGGTGGTGGTGGTGGTGGAAAAGGTACTGGGCCCAGTGGCCTGTCTAGATCCCCTGGCAATCCGCACGCAACAGGGACAGATTTTGAGCTCTCTTGGTGCGGGTAGACAGCGAGAGTTTAGCGTTAGTGCAGTTGTGGGTTCCATCCAGACACTCAGGTGGGTGCATCGTAAGGGAGGGAAATGCCCTAAATGCCCCAGGGAGAGGCTACTGGCTCAGTGGCAGAAGGTCCCGTTTCACTCTCTGGCATCTCCAGTTAAGGACCAGACGGTAGGCGAGGGGCTGACTTGCTGACGTCCTGGCTCTCTGCTCACTGTCTCAGCCACTCCTGTGTCAG
>NW_015281666.1:0-337 GCF_001447785.1 Gekko japonicus | reverse complement strand
CCGTGGCAGCGATTGGAAGGGGGGAGCATGAGAAACTGAAGGGACAAATTCTTTTGGGAATCCAAAGAGCTCTTGAGTCTGAGGACCATTTTTTCCGGGGTCTCCCGCTCCGGAAGCTCTGCGTCTTTTGGATGGTTCTGTCTCTGGTAGAACAAATGATTCTGGGCAAAGGTTTGTTTCCGAGCTGGGAACGCCACCGTTTCATGCCGAGAGGGTCTTTGGCGGCAGTGCTTTGGAGTGGCTGGGAGGCGTCATTACCTTTGCCTTAGCAGCAAGGGCCTTTTCAAAGCCGATTAGCCAATTGCTCTTCGTTAATTGGCTCCCCGCTTATTTCTTC
>NW_015281665.1:0-337 GCF_001447785.1 Gekko japonicus | reverse complement strand
CAAACCACCTCTGAACACCCCTTGCCTTGGAAACCCCATGAGGGTTTCTCATAAGTCAACTCTGACTTCCCGCCACACACCCCGTTCCAGAGCTGCATCTCCATGATGGGGGAAAGCACAGCCTGAACGTCTGTTTGCAATGCTGGGGGTGGGGAAATGGCAATTCTGTGAGCTTCTTGTGTCAGGGGAAGGCGCCACCAGTTGTGGGATCCAACCCATAAACTGAATCACGGAGCAGTTAAAGTGACTGCCCCACTGTATTAAAATACCACACCCACATTCCGTCAAGGCAACGAAGAATCCTGGGAGCCACAAAGACCAAAGAGAAGCTCCTGTG
>NW_015281664.1:0-337 GCF_001447785.1 Gekko japonicus | reverse complement strand
GCAGTTGGGACATTCCCCCTGTGACACAGAAGCCTTGCTGTGCATCATGGTCACTGGGTGAAGGATCTGGTGCATGGAAGTGTCTTTGGAGGCACAAGCTGGAGTGGAGATCTTCGTCCCAAGCACATGCCTTTTGAAACCGTGCAGAGAGTCAGCGGCCAGGGCCTGAGCAGCCCTGAAAAGGGGGTCACTAGCATGGGCGACTTGTTCCTAGGAAGGATGGAGGCGTGTCTTGGCACAGCCCCCCTGCACACAGCCAGACTTCCACTGACCTGGGCAGGGTGGGATGTTGGCCATGTGATTCCTTTTCTGACAGCATCTGAGCCTTTGGGGAAAG
>NW_015281663.1:0-337 GCF_001447785.1 Gekko japonicus | reverse complement strand
GCAGGAGGTCGGCATGAACTGGAGCAGAAGTCTCCAAACATTCAAATGGCTTTTGTTTGTGCAGTTCTTCCTTTGGCTTCATCCTCCAGCTTTCAGCAGACATTTGAGTTCTATGTGCATCAGATATGAAGTAGAATTAAAGAGGTCCAGATATACTCTCTTTTATGCATTTGTATCCCTTTCACTTGGAGAAATGGATGTCTTCAACTTCACAGGCAAGGAATATCTTTTCAAATTTTCATGGTAAGCACCCCTTTATTGCATAAACGATCAGCAGTATTCCCTAAAATCATCCAGTCTCTTGTCAAACTAAATGAGTAGCCTCAGGTTTCCATTT
>NW_015281662.1:0-337 GCF_001447785.1 Gekko japonicus | reverse complement strand
GGGGGGGGAAGGAAAATGTCACAACCCCTCACTCATCATCGTAACGCGGTGCTCCGTATTCACCCGCCGAGTGCGCCAGTCTTCGGGAAGGCATGACATTTGCTAAAAACCAAACCTCCTTCATAACTCTCTGCAGTCCCATATAGCGTGCCGCCATGATTATCTCAACAAAAGGCCATATTTATCCCTCGGGATGCCGAGTTCTATTAAGATGACATTTTGTCACAAATATATCTCCGGCAGGGTAATGTCTCTGACTTGGAAGATGAGGCTGAGACTAAAAGGTGGCTCCCGGTGGTTAAGCTGCCAAAAAATCTCAGTACCTCTCAACGCTAGG
>NW_015281661.1:0-337 GCF_001447785.1 Gekko japonicus | reverse complement strand
AAAAAAATGTTGAACTGCATGTAAACCGTGTAACCACTTTAGGTGTTCCGTCAAAGTAGTAACAATTTCTGACGGACCTGCAAGAGTGGAATTTATCAAAGTGTCAGCTGCAGCAAGAGGGTTTCCACTTGCCAGAATTCTATATAAATGTTAAGCAGGAGGAACATGGTTAGCATGCTAACTATGGGGCCAAATTCTGGAGGAGCTGGCATAGAAAAGCCATGTTGTTGAAATGAATCTGGTGTTGAGATTTAGCCAGAGATCTGAACTTCAGGGTTGTGCACTTTTTGTTCTCTTATTTTTCAGTTTGGGTCTATTGGACCCTGAAAAATTCCAC
>NW_015281660.1:0-337 GCF_001447785.1 Gekko japonicus | reverse complement strand
ATCATCATCTTCATCATCATCATCTTCTACAGCAAGTTGCAAATGCATTAGGGCATTTCTCCCTGCCTCTTCCTCTTCATTCCCCGGGTGATGGCAAAGAGGGGCTTTGCTATTAAAGGCAGCATTTTGAAAAGAAAAAGGCAAGAGCGGCACCCACCCTGCATATGGGCCATCTGCCAATGAGGGATGTTCACCTTCTTGTTGTTCCTCAAGGCCAGTGGAAATGCAACAGCATCACCAGCTGCAAAAACGCCCGGAAAGTTAGTCTGCATCATCTGAAAGGAAAATAAAAAGGTCCTGTTCAATTGACATGATACAGTGATATGTTACACACACA
>NW_015281659.1:0-337 GCF_001447785.1 Gekko japonicus | reverse complement strand
CTAGCTGTTCAGGACAGCTTTTCTATTAAGGGAATAGGGCTGTCCTGTAAGAGAATACTTCAGAAGCTGCTTTACAAAGCAAAAAGGGAACACACAGACACTGCCACTGTGCATAGGGCACCTCATCAGTTTGCTGCATGTATTATCCCCGTTGTCATGTCATTTCATTGTTTTCTTCTGATGTAACACCAGTTTTCTTCATTATAGCCACTCTCTGTGTCACGCCTAGTTTGCTGTGCCCACTCAGATTTCGGTCATCCTAGGACTAGCACAGTGCTCATCCTGATTGTGTTGACCCACTGCGGGCTTATTAAATGTCCCTTTGCATGGGCTGTTA
>NW_015281658.1:0-337 GCF_001447785.1 Gekko japonicus | reverse complement strand
CAGTGCCATGGGGCTGAGCAGCAGTACCACAGCACCACCTTCTGGAATCAGCTGGTCAGATAATAGTGGAACCACCAAAGCATGGTGCCCCGTACTCCCAGCCCAGCCAGTCTCCAGGAGACCACGATTGATCCAAAGCTGCTGAGGGGTCCAGGAGCATTAACAGCAACAATTTCCCCCTTTACTTTCTTGTCAAAGGTCATCAGTCAGAGCAACCAAAGCTGTTTCTGTTCCAAAGCCAGGCCTGAGCCCATACTGAAATGAATCTAGATAATTCTTTCTCCAACAAACAAAGACAGCACTTATGCACAGACATGCACAAGGTCATTTCATCACC
>NW_015281657.1:0-337 GCF_001447785.1 Gekko japonicus | reverse complement strand
AAAAAAGGAATGCAGCCACAGCCATAAGAGTAAATGAGAATCAGCCAATTTAAACGGCAGGAGCCACTTTAAAGGATCTTTCTGTCCGTTTTAGAACCAGGTGGCACAGTAAGGAAGGGAATTCTTTTGACGGGGAGGGGAACCCACAGAACTGGCCGTCTTTACCTTTTACTTCTACACTGCAAGCCTTGGGCACACGGACAATACTTCCCAGATTTGGCAAATGCCGCCTGGTTACCCCAGCCCATCAGTGCTAAGAAGGTAGTGCTTGGTGTCTGGCATGCTTCGCCTTCTTCTGGATATGGAGCACAGACAGGAAATGAGAAAGCTGCAAGAA
>NW_015281656.1:0-337 GCF_001447785.1 Gekko japonicus | reverse complement strand
TTTCTACAAAAAGAGCCTTGCACAAACACACACGCACACAAAGATGACATACGGAGGTGGTACAAACTAAGGACAAAGCGAGCCATGGCACATTTGGGGTGGGTGAGTTGACAGCGGGATGAGTGCTAGGAATGGAGAACTCACCATTTCACCGTGGGTCCAGGTGCCCCAAAGGTTTTGCAGTGCAACAAGGCAGTTTGGTTCTCCACCACGCTGTAGCTCATGTCGTCTGGGGTCAGGATCTGTGCTGGCAGGCCTGGAGGAAATCCAGCAGATGTCTGGCACAGGGCACTAGCTAAACAAACAGCTGGTTCCAACCCACCGACTAAACCCCTAC
>NW_015281655.1:0-337 GCF_001447785.1 Gekko japonicus | reverse complement strand
GACTGATCTATCAGTGGCAATTAACCAGGACCCTCCATATTTAGAGGCAGCATCTCTTGAAGCAAATGACGAAGAATAGCCAACTATGACCTTGCTGAGAACTTGCCAGCAAGGCAGTTCATATATCCTTATGGGCCTCTGTCTCTCTTCTCCTAAAACTTCCACTGGCCCTGTTCATAAGGATATATTTCATTTTGTCCCGCCTCTAGGTATGAACAGAATCTTTGGAGAAGTGAGGGACTCCTAAACCCATAGTTATGAGAGATGTGGGTAGGTCGCAATATGTTATGCCTCCCTTTGAATTCTCAGTGTTAAATACTGGATTCTGGACGCATTG
>NW_015281654.1:0-337 GCF_001447785.1 Gekko japonicus | reverse complement strand
TGTAGAGATACATGAAGTAGGGATAGGCAGCATATGAGCTGATTTGGCTGCATTGAATGTTAGGAATCCAAATGTCTTTGTCTTAGAAAAACAAATGCAGCTTGTTGGTCTCATGGAAAAGACTGTCTGGGAATCCATTAACAATAATCATTAAGGATGGGCAACAAAGAGCCAAGGAGGAAATGCCAGAGTTTTATGTTATCTGGCTGTAACATTTGTGTATGGTATTTTGGAAATAAACAGCTGCCTGTCCTGGTATTCTTGGCAGCTACCAAACTTGTTGAACAGCCCCAGACTTATATAGCCACTGCTTATACAGAGTAGACCAAGCTGCCAT
>NW_015281653.1:0-337 GCF_001447785.1 Gekko japonicus | reverse complement strand
AATGAAATGTAGAATATAGTTGAAAAGCTAATCATATCCCAAGCTTAAAAAGTAAAGAACTTGCTCGGTATTTGGCACTAAAGCTTTTGGATGCGGAAAGTAGGCTAACAAGAATGTGATTAGTCAATTAAGCTGTTTCTCGACTACTCGGAGGAAGATACTACAGGTGAATGCCTTCTTGCTTAACATCATTGACTTTCTATTATGTCATACCATCGTCTGATTGAAACTAACTTAAGTCTGGCTGCACCTAGACAGAAAGGATTCTCCGTTCTGCATCCACTGTTGCTGTAAATGGGGAGGCATTTGCACTGGCAATGGAGCATCTACATGGGAG
>NW_015281652.1:0-337 GCF_001447785.1 Gekko japonicus | reverse complement strand
TTGCTAAAATCGAACTTCTGTGTTCAGAGGCCATATACCTGTGAATGCCTGTTGCTGGGACAACAAAGGGAAGCTTGGAACCATCACTGTGAGTGTTATGGGGCATCAGGTTTTCCACTGTAGAAAATAGGATTCTTGGCTACCTGGACCATTGATCTGATCCATCACTGCTCTTCTAAAGACTCTTATCGAAATAAAATGAAACATACGCCGCTGTTGGTTGTACCAATTCATTCTCCAAATGGCATTTCAGAGTTGGAAGAGAAACTCTGCATGTTTGAGCTCCTGTTCACCACACTGACCTCATAGCTGTGGCCCATTCTGCATCTAGCATTCG
>NW_015281651.1:0-337 GCF_001447785.1 Gekko japonicus | reverse complement strand
GGGTCCCTCCCTCCCTCTCAAAAAACAGAACACAAGGATTGCAGGAGAAAAGGCCATTTCTAAGACATACAGGGTTTAAGGCACTAAACATTTTGTTGTTTCTCAACTCCGGGAAACATTTTTTAAAAAGGGTCCAACAATCATCATTATGATCAGTTTTACTCATTTCCCTGATTCCCAAGTTTTGCGGTCCTATTTTCATACCATGCTATTTTTGCACTCAGATTTCCTTGGTTGATGTGCCGTGTTCCCAAGCATTTTCTAAGGCTGTGTGGAGTCGACGCCCACATGCTTTTTATAATGTCATGGCCAAGCCAGGAAATACAGATTTGGGGGG
>NW_015281650.1:0-337 GCF_001447785.1 Gekko japonicus | reverse complement strand
TAGTCTTCTAAACAAATATTATTTGTACAAATATACATACAATATTCCATTTTGAGATGCTTCTTTTCATGCTTTTATAACTAAATTTTGTGTTGTGAATTGATTAAAAATCACTTTCATGAATAAGAGATGGTTTATGACATTAATGAATCCAAAATTAATCCAAGAAACTGATAAACCAAGCCAATATCCTTAGCTAGTGATTTATTGTGTGAATGCAGGGATCCTGTGAGTTATTGGGGGGAAAATAGTTCCCAATGGGTCACTATTTTGCAGCACAATGCTATGTAGAATTACAACCTCCTAAAACAGTTGTCTTCAATGGATTTAGAAGAAT
>NW_015281649.1:0-337 GCF_001447785.1 Gekko japonicus | reverse complement strand
AGAGGTATGACTTCCATGGACAACCAGCATTACTACTTTGGGCTGGCAGCTTCTTTGTTGCTGGAGAAGGCACAGGGTGGGAAGTGTGGTGGGGTCCAATGGCCATAGACTGTGAGTAAAAACATACCACCATTTACTCACTCCTGTTGTCTAGTTGTATGGGGGGGTTGTGCAGGCCAGCCTTTAAGGTGGCTACAACTCTCTAGCTTGGTCTCCAGTCTTAGTGGTCTTATCATAGACACTAGGAGGCAAAATCATTAGGGTTGCCATGTCCTTCCAGGCAACCTGTGGGGGATGGTGGAGTGGGTACTTACAAGGAGAAAGAGAAAAGCCTAGG
>NW_015281648.1:0-337 GCF_001447785.1 Gekko japonicus | reverse complement strand
CAGCATGGGCAATTGCATAGCAAGGTTGCCAGTAGCCACTGCTATGCAAGTTGCCTGGCTGGGAAGAATCTAAAAACGGTAAATGTAATGATGTGATGAATAATAGTGAAACATGTTTGACTCTTTGGCATTTTTTTAGGTCGTTTTGGACAGACAACACCACCACTTGTTGATTTTCTTAAAGATATTTTGAGAAGATATCCCGAAGGAGGACAGATTCTAAAGGTAAAGCATAAGATCTTTGCCGAGTTAAATACATCTTTATTCAGTCAAACAGCATGTCATTTTACTACTATTATATCTGTTTGTGATACACTGAGCTGGTATTCCAGAGTAT
>NW_015281647.1:0-337 GCF_001447785.1 Gekko japonicus | reverse complement strand
TGCAGCCGCAGCGCTTGTTCCTGCCCCCGTGTGGAAGCAGCCTCAGTCTCTAATATCTTAGACACAAGAGATTTCCTCAACTATGAAAAAGAATGCATTTCTTCTAGGAGGAAGTCTTATCAGATTCTTCTGAGATGCCTTCTGTGATCAGAAGTACAGCCTTCTCATACACACGTGTGTATAGTACATATATGGGTGCGTGCGTATTTAATCTTTTACAGCTGAATGCACCACAGTGCGAGAAGGACTGAAGCCCATGGTATTCGTCCACTGGCTTCTTGCAGGAAAGGTGTTAAATCTCAGCCTCTCTATAAAAGTGAAATATTTTCCAGTCATT
>NW_015281646.1:0-337 GCF_001447785.1 Gekko japonicus | reverse complement strand
GTGGGGAGGAGGGAGCTCCCCAGGAGGCGAGGCGGCCCCACTGCTGAGCTGCACCTCAAGCAGTTCTCTGAAACGCAGTCCTCAGGCACACCCCCCCCCGGGGGGCTTGGGGAGGAGGGGAGGCTCCCCCTGCCTGCCTCCCTGGCCTGGCCCTGCCGGGGCTCGCTCCACCTCCCCACCTCCTCTGCTCAGGTCTGGCTCTCTGGCCCTCCCCCCCTCACTCTCCGGGCTGGGGGGAGAGGCCAGGCCTCCGGTCAAGCCTCCGGCCCTCCCTCGACAGTCCCCTTCAGGCTGGGCAGGAGCCCGTCTGGCGTCGTGGTGAAGTGCGCGGACTCTC
>NW_015281645.1:0-337 GCF_001447785.1 Gekko japonicus | reverse complement strand
GATTCCTTGGGATCAGTGACAGTGGCAGTACTTGTATGGGGTGTACCCCTTGGCTGCCAACATGCCCTGGCTCCCACCTCATATGCTGATGGAGTGGGATTGTCAGTCTACCTCCTCTCAGCTCTCTTGATACCAAGAACCTCCACAAACACCAGAATTCTTACCATCCCAGTCGTCAGTACCGACGGGCAGGTGACAAAAGCAAACCCCTTCGGCAACGCAGACTATAGCACAATTGGCACCAACTCAATCGATCCCGAATTTCCCAGTATCGTTTCCGGACCCTTCGGAACATTCTGCCTCTTTGATTTCCTCGCAGCACTCAGGGGATGAGGAC
>NW_015281644.1:0-337 GCF_001447785.1 Gekko japonicus | reverse complement strand
CCTCCTCTTCCCTTTTGCTTCTCTGGGAAACCTGCTTCTTGCCATTCACCTCCCCTCTCCCCAACATGAGCAGCAGTAGCGGCCAGAAGCAGCCACACAGAGGAAGTCAGGTAGGCAAGTGCGGCGATTGGCTCCTCCGCACGCTGCGTGGCAAGGGAGCCATCCCCCAGTGCTCCCAGTTCTTCTCCTCGTAAGGTTGGCATTTTCTCCTATGGGGTGCTTTGTGCGGTTGGCTCTCCTCCACCCAAAGCTTCAGGTGGGGGGGACCTCTCCTTCTGCCTTTTCCCCGGCACCTCGGAGAGGGAGCAGTCACCCGAAGCCTCGGGTTGCTCTCCCC
>NW_015281643.1:0-337 GCF_001447785.1 Gekko japonicus | reverse complement strand
GCTTGCCTCCCTCAAACCGCAGAGAGAATTGTCAATGTCATAAATACTCTGCATAATCGAAAAGGAAAAACATCTGCAGTTGATTCCGCGGCAAGTATAAATTATAGTTTCCTTCAGCACTCCTAAAACAAATAGTGTAATGGAGCATTTGAGTTCCGAGGACTCCGTTGGCAGGCGGCGTGTTTTCCTACCCAATCTTCTGTTTATATATGTTCTCCCCTGTTTGACTACAAATTCATTAAGCATGCAGCCAAAGCAGGCTCTCCAGGCTGGCCATCGGCTTTGAAGCAATTACACAAAAGAGAGCTTTGGTTCGGAGCGAGTTAAGCATGTTGTC
>NW_015281642.1:0-337 GCF_001447785.1 Gekko japonicus | reverse complement strand
CCAAACATCAAGTTATTGAAATCTATTTTGAAACAATGCATTAGATTAACTTGTCCTTCTGTCCCCAAACTGGTTTCTTAAAATTCAAATCCAAATCTGCTTTAAAAAAGCAAACGTATCCTTGAAACACCTTGAAGCGGGATTTTCTTTTTATTTTAGTGTATCTGTATTATTGCAAGCAAATGGCTGGCAGTTTGCAAATAACATCAGTAACAATTGCAATATACGATGATTTCTAGAGAGACAGAAAGGTAGACAAGTCTTGGGACAATGTTTTCTGTATTTTCACTTGACCTAAATTTGATTTGTGTCACATTTAATAAAATATTTGTTTTCG
>NW_015281641.1:0-337 GCF_001447785.1 Gekko japonicus | reverse complement strand
TTTTGCAATGAGTAGCTCATGATCTGAATAGTGTACACTGTGCCAAACTCCTTCTAGGAAGGGCCAGATTAAAATGTACTAAATAAGCAAATAAATAACATAAATAAATGATCACACAACAACAACAGCGACATACCACATAATCCACCCTCAGAATCCACAACACACCCCAGTCTTTCAACGGCCCACCCATAGTCACCAATGAAATGGTCTGCTTAAAAACCCTGCCTTTGTAAGGTCAGCAATGAAGAAACCATTTTTGTGTCCTCAGGAGGATTGTTCCACAAGAGTGGTGCTGCAACCAGTTAGGCATGGAGTTGGGCAGAGAAAGATTGTC
>NW_015281640.1:0-337 GCF_001447785.1 Gekko japonicus | reverse complement strand
CTTACACCCCTCTGAGGTCTCTCTGCTCCCGAAACCCCACCCTCTCCCAAATCTACTCCTAAATCTCCAGAGTCTTCAACCCAGAATTGGCAACCCTCGGTCAGCTGGCAACCCGATATGGAGGTTGTATCAGCAAGGCCAACATGATGAGGGTTTAAAAAAATTCTTTATTCATTCTGACACAGTTTGCAAGGCGTGTCCTTATCTTGGGCCACAGCCCAAACCCACCTCTCTGGAGGAGGAAACCCAGCCTGCCTGCCTTGACAAAAATATCTGCCCTTTGGCCGCGAGGCGGCAACAGACACAAAACAACGCCCATGGGTAGGACTGGGGAACT
>NW_015281639.1:0-337 GCF_001447785.1 Gekko japonicus | reverse complement strand
GGCTTTCACCCAGCAGGGCTTCTGATTGGTCTCTGGCGTTCCAATTGGCTGGACATGTTAAAAGAACATTTCCTTGGCAGCTGCTGCCCCAGCGTTGGGTTATATTTTCTCATTCCTCTTTCTCCGTCTGCAATTAAAATTGCCCCTCTTCTGCTCCACACTTGGGCTTCCTTTGTGTGGTTGGTTCTGCCTCCTGCGGCAGCTGTTTCATGGTTGCTCCCACAACTCTATGTCAGAATTCCCCAGGTGCTCGCTGGCTCAGAAAGGTTGCTCCTCTAATTTCCTAAGGACTGTGACCTCCAGACATTCCTTTCCCTGCCTTGAAACCTGGGGTAAC
>NW_015281638.1:0-337 GCF_001447785.1 Gekko japonicus | reverse complement strand
TACTTGAAGATGGTTATCATATCACCTGGGCGTGTTCTGCTGAGATGAACTGTAGGTGTTTCTCCACTCAGAAAAGGGAATAGTTGAGCCTTTGCATGTAGGAGATGACTTGGAGCCCCACACAATATGGGCCTGGGCTGAAAAACTATCCATCCTGATGAGTACGTGCTGGCCCCTTATGTCTGCTCAGAAGGTGAGTGCTTTCCTAATGGCTCTGAGTTCCAAAGCACTGATGTCCATTGTCTTTTTATTTGACGTCCATATGCCTTGGACTGGATGGCTGTGCAGTGATGTTGCCCAACCAGAGAGCACCAGCTGTAATTTCTGGGTCAGTCTC
>NW_015281637.1:0-337 GCF_001447785.1 Gekko japonicus | reverse complement strand
TGATCTAGAACCCACTTACTTGTGTTTTTGATGGCCCATAGTACCCTTAAAGCTCTCCACCAAGACCACACGTCAAATGAAATTTGTGTAGAGCTGTGCATTAGGACCCCCTTGATATTTGCTGAGAAAACACCTGACATAAATGGTAAGAAATGCTTTGGCCAGGTGAAGTATGTCACAGCCACTGGAATCCAGTTTGGTGGCCCACACTAGTTTGTGGCATTGGTGGCTTTGTGGCCCACAGAGCCGTTGACATTTTCTCTTTGGGATATGTGTGTGTGTGTGGGAAATAGTGGACACTTCCGCATTGTCATTTTTGCCACTTGTTTGTCCCTAT
>NW_015281636.1:0-337 GCF_001447785.1 Gekko japonicus | reverse complement strand
AGCACCAGTGAAAGACTCCACTGGGGAACGGGTGGGGGTGTCAGGGGATGAAGGTTAACCAGGAACGTAAGGAAACCACATCCTTTTGGTCCACAAGGGTGCAATTAGAATGCAGTGGGATTTGTCTGCCCGAATTTTGAAGAGAACCTTCCCTAACAAGGGGATTAGGGGAAGGCAAAAAACAGGGTTCCTTGCTATGTCAACTGAAAAGCATCCCCCAGAGAATGGGTATCTGCCCCAGCCAGCGAGCAAAACTGGAGGGACTTGGTGTACGAAGAGGATCCAACAGGTCCACCTGGGGTTGGCTCCAGTGGCAGAACATGGGAAGTAAGCAGTT
>NW_015281635.1:0-337 GCF_001447785.1 Gekko japonicus | reverse complement strand
CCAAATGAAATAATTTTGGTCTTTTGATATTTGACATCAAGCTGGTTCCCATTGCAATAACGACAAGGCTTTTAATGCCCTTCTGAGACCAACTGGAGTTCTAGATAACAGAACCGTGTTGTCAGCATACAGTACAGTAGGTATCAACCGGTCAGCTAGAGAAGGTGTGTGTGTGTCCACTTTACATATCCCACTTATCATGTTACTATATAAGACAAAAAGCAAATGGGCCAATACGCAGCCTTGTTTTACATCTTTCAATGTCTCAATGGGGTTGGTAAGAAGCCTATTTTTATTAGACCTGAACTTAAATGATGTGTTGGAATGAAGGACTCGG
>NW_015281634.1:0-337 GCF_001447785.1 Gekko japonicus | reverse complement strand
TTATGAATTAACTGGATAGTCCCAAAACCGCCCTCTCACCAGAAAGGGCAGCGAGTTTATACAGGTTTTCCAAGTCATACTGCTGTAGGCATACAGGTTCAGGATTACATTTTTAATTGTGGATCTTGCCATCACTTTTCATCTGTTTTGAGACTTTGTAAACATCTTTCTATGTTTGTATTTCTCAACCTGCAATCTAACAAATGTCAATGAAAAGAAACCAGTAAATAGGGTTCTCACATCAACAGATTTCTGATGTTTCAGTTAATTCATAAGCATAATTCTATTGTTTGTCCCAATAAGCTTACTATGGTTGAGCAAGAAACCTTAGGGCCAA
>NW_015281633.1:0-337 GCF_001447785.1 Gekko japonicus | reverse complement strand
GCGATTCTATGGACGTTCTTGTGCACCCTAGACAGACTCTGCTGTGGAACATGCTTTCTCTCCAGCTAACACCTCCGCTTGCACAGAGCAACAGTTTTCAACGAGCCCTTGCACGAGTGCTAGCGGAAGAAGCAGCATCCCCCATGACACAGCCTGTCTAGTGCATGCAGAACTCACCTTTTCTGGGCAAGTAGTGAGGGGTAATGCACCTTGTACTTCAAGGTCTGTTTCTACCAATGTGACCTTCTACATACACCTGAGGGCCAGGAGGCACTTCCCAAGGGCTAGATTTGACTCATGGCAAACCTATACCCTGTGGCAGTGAGTTCTGCAGGTG
>NW_015281632.1:0-337 GCF_001447785.1 Gekko japonicus | reverse complement strand
AAAACGATGCAATCTTTCCCAGCCCCGACTATCACCCGCACCCTTTCCTTTCAGTCATTTAATTGAGGCTGCTACTGCTCGTCTCGTGCAAGGGGCGTTGGGAAGTGAAGCCGACTGCTACTGTCCACCCCAGCCGCATGGCAGAATCCGGCGTTTGCCATTTGGGGTCCTTTTCATGCCCTTCGGCTACCTCCGGAGGGTACGCGAGCGCCCCTACCGCCATCGAGCGGCATTGCGCCTTTCCCCACAGCCGCGCCTCCTTGACTTGGGGAGGGAGAAAGAGCGAATGAGTGGAGGAAGGGAGGAGGGGGGGGGGGGTCTCTCTGCTGCTGCTGCC
>NW_015281631.1:0-337 GCF_001447785.1 Gekko japonicus | reverse complement strand
CTGCACTAGCACAGAATCTAGTCCATCAAGATGAGGAAACTACACTGGTTTAAACGTTTAAAATTACCCCCTTCTGCAACAGGCTCCACAGGTACCCACTCACAAATGCATCTTAATTTCTGTGTTGCTTATTACTGCTCCGAAGCAGTTGCCTGAAAGGTTTGGCAAGACGATGCACGTTGCCTGATGCAAAGCTAAATCTGGGCCTTCGATGTGACTGCCCCAGAGAGGGAACATGCTTTCTAGCTTTGCATCTAATGGTCAGCTCTAAGACTTGCAATGTTGTTTGGTTTGAAACCACTATGATTTTATTTCTTGTTTGCAGTTTTGGGGAAGA
>NW_015281630.1:0-337 GCF_001447785.1 Gekko japonicus | reverse complement strand
TTCTCCTCACAACAACCCTGTGAAGTTGGTTTCGCTGAAAGTGTGTGAATGGCGCAGAATCACCCAGTGAGCTCCCACAGTGAGATAGGGATTCAGACCTGAGTCTCTGAGTCGGTGCTCTGAAGCTCTACCCAGGACACCGACCTGACTTTCCTGGGGCGCCTGCAGTTGGACAAATCACCCTGTGGCTGCCACCAGCCCAGGCCAGGGCCTTTCCCCGCCTCCCTCTGCAGCACTGAAGGGGTTAAGCCCAGCGAGAGTTCCTGCCAGAGCGGCCAAGCACGGAGCGGGGGAGCGGCCGCGGAGAAGGAGGGGAACATAAGAACATATTGTTGTT
>NW_015281629.1:0-337 GCF_001447785.1 Gekko japonicus | reverse complement strand
CATTCAATGCAGCTTTGAATACACTACAACAAGGATGCCATCATGTTTGCTTTGGCCCACAGAGAACAGGGCTTGTGCAGTGTCCATCTGGTGGGCTGGATAGTATAGGAAGAGGCAGTGCTTCAAGTCCCCTGGCCAAAACCATGTAGGGCCTTCTAAGTAAAAAGCAGCACTTTGAAAAGGATGGGCAGGCATTGCAGATCTTTCGCGAGAGGGGTGGTACGATCTCTGTATCCAGCCCCCAACAGTAGCCTGGCTGCCATATAATTGGGGCTCTCTGTCATGTCTTTTATCATATGCTATGCTCTTGAATCTTTATGCATACTGCACAATATCC
>NW_015281628.1:0-337 GCF_001447785.1 Gekko japonicus | reverse complement strand
TCTTGCATGCAGGGTTACAATATCCAACAGAGCGAAGAGCTGACCGTCTTTGTTCAATTTGATCGCCTGCTCGTGAACATTGATAGCCATGCTTCTAGAGTTTGACAGATAAGAGCTGCTTCTTCACTGAGCAATAACAGCCGGTGATGCCTGAGCGAAGATGTGTTCAGGGGTTTGTGGGGCGCGAGAAGCAGGCGGGAACCGCCGAGTTGCTAGCAGGGAAGAGACATGCTTGAATTTTGCGGCTGGAGTTGGATTGCCAGTACTGGACTGGGAAATTCGTGGAGATTGTTGGAGTGGAGCCTGAATTTGAGGAGGGGAGAGATCTCAGTAGGGT
>NW_015281627.1:0-337 GCF_001447785.1 Gekko japonicus | reverse complement strand
AAATCTTTTGTCCTCACAAAAGAACCAAAGTTCTACCACAATAAAAGGCAAACTACTAGTGTGCGTATGACACAATCCCATCTTTAGGCACTGTGAAGACCCAAAACCTGTGAGAAGTGAGGTTGCATCAAGTATACAGACAATCTTGTTATTGTGTATTTATAAAAAAGGTGGACCGTGTGCATTGAACAAAGGGGAAGTCTCCATTGCGGGCCCTGTTCTGAAATGGTAGAACCGTGGAATGCAGCCAGGCATATCTATAAAGGGCAACAGTCCCTTTAGTTACATGTTGCTCAGTTTAATCTGCTGTTTGGTGAAGTGAACTGAGTTTCAGATT
>NW_015281626.1:0-337 GCF_001447785.1 Gekko japonicus | reverse complement strand
AGGAATTCCTTAAGCTGGAGTTGGCAATCCTGTGTAACATACAATTTTTCAGTGCAAGTAAAAGGGTGGTAGAAGTGGGAGGTGGTTGAAGTAACTCTCTGCTCACATACAGGCAGTATAGATACATGGTTAGAAGTGTACAGATGTCAAAACACTGTCAAAATGACTATAAACTCAAGACTCTTTTGTCGCACCTTATGGACTAACAGATTTGTTGTTCTAGCATGAGCTTTCCAGGAGTAGAGCCCACTCCATCATAAGGGCAAGTGCCCGCTCCTATGCGTCATCCCTCATGGTGGAATGATGGCACAACAGGAGAAAAATGGAAGGGAGGATG
>NW_015281625.1:0-337 GCF_001447785.1 Gekko japonicus | reverse complement strand
ACCAACAAGATTTCCAGAGTATAAGATTTCAAGAGTCAACGCTCCTTTCATCAGATTTCAAACTGGACCAACAGGCCAGGGGGGCTTCAGCCTTTCCCCGTACTGCTTTCTTAACTTGTAAATGGCTCCATGGAGTCGTGGGCTCCATTTGCTTGAGGATTTTTCTCTGCATGAAATGCAGAAAGCCCCCAAGTTTAATGGGAGCTTCCATACAATGGGTTGGATCTAGACTAAAGTGGCCATTTTCACCAATTCCCCCTTCCCACTGCAGCCTCTCTTCATGTCGTTTGTCAGGGTCCCCAGTCTCCCAGGAGCAGAAGTGGGTGGAGATCAGTGG
>NW_015281624.1:0-337 GCF_001447785.1 Gekko japonicus | reverse complement strand
ACCTTTTGAAGCCCTTCACTACCTGGAGCCACATACCTGAAGGATCACGTCTCCCTGTATGAACCTAATTGCAGTCCCCACAGTCATGTCCTTGGGGCAAACTCTTCCGCAGCTGCAGTTTGGTTTCAAAGGTCAGAGCCAGCACTTTGACCTGAGCCCAGGAACATACTGGCAGCCCATGTAATGTAGCACCGGAGAGGCTCAAAAGGGCTTGTTCCGGTTAGTGGTGTGGCAGCTGTATTCCGGACCAACTGGAAATGTCAGAACAATTTAAGTGCATGCATCTGACCCACATGTACGGGTGTTCTGGGCCCAGGGCAGCACCCCGATTATACTG
>NW_015281623.1:0-337 GCF_001447785.1 Gekko japonicus | reverse complement strand
AAATGACCAGTTGGTGGCAGCATACCAAAAGTGAAGCAAGAGAGAAGAACCTGCCCAGGGACTGGGTGAGCCAAGACAGCGATGCATCATAAGGCAACGACTCAGTATGGTTGCTGGGCATCTCGACACCTCAGAGGGCTGGACGGAGCACCGTTTATGGATGAGTGGTAAATGTTTCACCACAAACACCATTTGCAGACAGACGAGGGAATGCATCCCTTCTAGTGCTGCTTGACCTGTCGACAGCCTTTGATATGATCGACCACTCTAGCTTATTGGACTCTTTGGAGACCAGAGTGGAAATTAATGGGTTGGCAACCTCCAGGTGGGGCCTGGA
>NW_015281622.1:0-337 GCF_001447785.1 Gekko japonicus | reverse complement strand
GGGAAACACGGTACTTGGGGGAAAGCACAGGACACTGAGCAGGATTCTAACTCCCACTATTGGTATGGAGTTCGTGGAGTGGAACTTCCTGACTTTCCACTCCTCCTGCCTCCTACTAAACCCCTCACCAGTTCTCCTCCAGGAGGTGGAGGCACCCTCAGGAACAGCATGGAGGCAAAGTGGGGGTTCTGTAGTAGGAAGAGGAAATTGCTGCATAAATTTTACTTAAGTTTTAAAAACTCCATATCCACAGTAGTGTCACATTGCTCCTCCTAATCCTTGCCCAAATGTTACATTGCAGTTTTCAAGATGGGTCCCAGGCAATGCTCCCTCTAAG
>NW_015281621.1:0-337 GCF_001447785.1 Gekko japonicus | reverse complement strand
CTGCCCCTAGGTGGCAGGGGGCACCCCTCTTCCTTACGAGGACGTGTGGCAGGATCGGTGGCAGCAATGGTGGCGATGACGGCAGTGGAGTTGGCCCTGGCAACACGGCGTGCATGAGGCTGGATGGAGGCGGAGTCGTGGTGCACGGTGGAGTGGCGACGCGGTGGACCCTGCGGGACGGAACCAGAGCTGCGGCTGGCGCGTTGCTGAGCACTGGGTGATGCCCACTAGAAGGAGCCGCGGTACAAGACCTGCTCCGGGTGCTAGGAAGTGAAGCGCCAAAGAGGTGTCAGGGCCTGAACAACAAACCAAGCCAGGAACTGAATGACAACTGAGC
>NW_015281620.1:0-337 GCF_001447785.1 Gekko japonicus | reverse complement strand
ATATGTTTAAAAATGAAATAAAAATATATTTTAAAAACCCCAAACATTGGCAACCCTAGAGATGGTGATTCATATTTTTGCAAGAGGGCAGCATCAGACCAAAGAGATGCCAGGGCTGAAAATTGCCCTTGTTCTGACACACCTCCCATGCAGAACAGTAGAGGCACCTTGGGAGGACATGGGCTTTTGACCATGGGCATGAGGAACCAAACTGAATGCCCGCTTGTGTCTCTTCATAAATTTGGGGCGGGAGTTTTTGACCCAGAAACCAGGGTCTGGAACTGAGTTAGCCACCTGGGCTTTGCGTGGCAGATTTTAGTCACTTGGAGAGAGATGA
>NW_015281619.1:0-337 GCF_001447785.1 Gekko japonicus | reverse complement strand
CCCCCCCAGTCAGTAACCATAAAGTAGACCATGCTGTGTGTGGGGGGAAACAATCCTTTCCCTCTTCAGCCCTAGTCAGCAGAGTGTGTAAGTACCAGTGAGAGGGTCAGTGGGGCTCTCCTGCTTTTGTGCCCCACTTGGGAATCAAAGGGAAAACACTCTCAGTCTTCAGCTGCTTAAGAATGCTTGGCCTGTCCTCTGAGGCGTTCACTGCCTTGTACAGAATTGTCTCTTCTTTCCCCCCAGCCCCTTTTGTCGGGAACATACAAGCAGAAACAGAAGTGAGGGCAATGAGCAAATCGCCCCTCACTCAATAAAGGGGAGCAGTCTGAGGAGG
>NW_015281618.1:0-337 GCF_001447785.1 Gekko japonicus | reverse complement strand
ACCTCAGTGGTGCAGTGACCTGGCTATAGCTCATTGTTAAAATAAATGGGAAGGGACCACAGCTCAGTGGGTGAGTCTGTGCAGAAAGACCCATATTTGATCCCTGGCCTCTCCAGTGAATGGATGTCAAGTAAGATTTGTTGGGAAACATCTGTCTTGTCTAAGACCCCTGAGAACTGCTGCTAGCCAGAGTAGACAGGACTGAACTGAATGTACCAGTGGGTGTGAGTCACCATAAGGCAGCTTCTCAGCTTCTTAGAGATTACACTGAACTTCCTGATTTCATCTGAGTTGAATCGAATCACAGAGGTTGGAAGGGGCCATACGGGCCATCTAG
>NW_015281617.1:0-337 GCF_001447785.1 Gekko japonicus | reverse complement strand
GCGCCTGATCAGCAATTTTAAATGTGAGAAGGTACAGCGGTGAAACCCAACCGAAATGACCATGTGGCCACGGCCTGTGTGTAACAGTCAAGCCAGTAGTGATCCCTGCAAGAGATTCTGTGCCAGCAACATTTGCAGTCCCTTGAAGCAAATCAAAGATTACGTTTTTAGAGGGCTTCAAGACCGTAGAGACTAAACTCATACCTGGTGCAGCTGTTGAAGACGTGCCAGTGAGGAAAAGGGTAGCCGTGATATGTGGGGAGATATGCAGGCAGATAAGGATGGGGGGATACACACGCACGCACACACCCACGAGAGAGAGAGAGAGAGAGAGAGA
>NW_015281616.1:0-337 GCF_001447785.1 Gekko japonicus | reverse complement strand
TGGAGAGCTGCCACTGCCAATCACAGTAGACAATACCGACGTTAATGGACCAATGTTCTGATTCGGCAGAAGGACACTTTATGTGTCCATGTTGGAGTGAAAGTCCTTGAAACAGGTTTTGCAGGAGGGTGCGGTGGCTTTCTGGCTTTGGTTATGAACCAGCTAGGCATATGCTGCGGGATAGTTTGTGAGGAAGTACACCCCAAACCCATCAAGAGATAACAGACATCATTATAGCAGCACAACAGCAACTAGAAGTAATGAGAGAAGGGAGGGCAGGAAGAGTTATATAAATGAAGACATGTGCCGGGGTCTGATTGGGAGAAGATGCCTACAG
>NW_015281615.1:0-337 GCF_001447785.1 Gekko japonicus | reverse complement strand
TTATGTTCTTATGTTCTTATGACATGACATGGGTGCTTGCGTCAAAACTTCTATTCTTGTGGAAAGCTAACACATCAGGGAGAAATGTTCTTGCCTGTAGTATGTGTGTTTTTTCTTTGCTAGTTTTCTGTGTGCAACAACATTTCCGTATAGGGGAACATTCATAAATGCATCTCTTCCACCTGAATTTTCCACTGGAATGTCTGGGGATGTCTCTACCATGCTTTTCCTAAGTGAACGTAGTAGAATTAAGTCTGAATACCACGGGCATTCTGTCCATGACATCATTCTCTCTGCTGTGCTTTGAGCACAGACATGCCACATTGTCCTGTACTAA
>NW_015281614.1:0-337 GCF_001447785.1 Gekko japonicus | reverse complement strand
AACAAGATGAAACAATGGAGTGCCTTAAATTTTTCCTGGGCCGACAGACTAAGCGTTATAAAAAGCATTTTGTTACCAAAATTCATGTTTTTCATACGAACTTTACCCATCCAAATCACGAGGAAGGAGCTCTCTAACTGGCAGACAGCTTTTCTTCAATTTTTTTGGAATTATAAAAAACCTCGCGTCAGTTTTACAACATTAAAGAGGTCAACAAAGGATGGAGGCATGGATTTCCCTGATCTAACTCTGTATTATGAAGCAACCCAACTCGCCTCAATTGTGCGTATCTTAACTGCTGAAACAATACCACGTTGGCAACAAATTGAAGAAACTA
>NW_015281613.1:0-337 GCF_001447785.1 Gekko japonicus | reverse complement strand
AGTATTATGCACACTTTTATATTCACTGCTTTGAGACCCCTCAAAGCTTAAAAAAAAAGAATCAACTGCAAGAGCAGCACGTACACACGACGGGATCTGGGTATCATAAGGGCCAAACCAGGTCAGATCCTGGAAGATATAAGATTGGATCTTCCCGGCATTTTAAAATGAAAGTTGCAATGGCAGAGTCCCCGAGTTCAGATTATGGTTGCGGGATGGAGACGGAAAGCAATTAACCTTTGCCCCCTGTGCATTGATAGTTATTGTAACCAACCCCCTTATTGGATGTCACTAGCTCAAGACTAGGGGGAAAGGCTAAGCAAAAGTTTTCTTTCCC
>NW_015281612.1:0-337 GCF_001447785.1 Gekko japonicus | reverse complement strand
AGTTTGACTGAAATACTTGTGTTCCAAATGTACTTGGAAAATACCAATACTGTTAAATTCTTTGTAGGACCTGTACAGCCCTTTGTTGTCATTAGTTGCTTCAAGGAACTTCACTGATTCACAGAGGGAGATGTGGCTTAATTTTTCAGATATCAAAGACATGTCTAGGTAATTAATCCAGTTTTCCCAGATGGATTATGACTAGGGGAAACAGGGATCTGCTCATCAGTAGAACGTAGATCATTACATGCATGAGTGGAAAAAAATGATGAAAGAGTAAGAAAGATAGTGATAGCAGTAAGGTAGCAGAACCGAGGACTGCAGGTAAGGTCTGGGC
>NW_015281611.1:0-337 GCF_001447785.1 Gekko japonicus | reverse complement strand
AAAAAAACTCTCAAGAGCCCAAATTCAGCCGGTGGAATCCACAGACGATTTGGTTAGGTACTTTCAAACTGGCACACTGAACCCAAAATCAGCTGGCAAAAAGAAGAAGAAGAAAGAAATGGAAAAGACACTTCCCACACCTGTGCTTCTCTGCCAAAAATAAAAAGCTGTTCCATCTCAAAAAATCATTTATTCTGCCAGCACAGAGCCCAAGGCAGATTTCCTGATATATCATCTGTTACCTCACAGACAAGGGCACGAAGTCAGGGAAAAAAACACCAGAGCTCCTGAGGGAGCTTCTTTTCAATACTGACAAGCTACTCCTGTGCTAGTGGTA
>NW_015281610.1:0-337 GCF_001447785.1 Gekko japonicus | reverse complement strand
ATTTATTCTATTTTTGCCCTACTCTTCCTCCAAAGGACTCAAAACAGTCACATGTCTTTTTCTTTCCCATTTTATCCCTACAGTAACCCTGTGATTATTGATCTGTCTTCTTCAGTCTATCTTGTAGGGAATGCCAGGTTGCCCACTCTGGTGGGTCAGCTCCCACTCTAGGCCTCTAAACCCTGTTGCCACTCAATTGGGCAGCTGGGGGAAATGGGTTGGCTGTAATAGTGTCCTTTGAAGGTGCAACATCCCTTCTGGACACATAACCATAGAATCCTAGAGTGCCTCATAGGGTTGCCAGGTCCCTCTACCTGGCATCCAGCCGGGGGGGGGG
>NW_015281609.1:0-338 GCF_001447785.1 Gekko japonicus | reverse complement strand
ATTACAAAGGTAGGATTTGGCAACCCTAGGTTGCCTGCCTCCACGTCACAACCCTGGACTTCCTTGGTGGTCTCCTGTCCAAATACTAACCAGGGCCAACCCTGCTTAGCTTCTGCAATCTGACGAGATCGGGCTAGCCAAACATGGTTAGAGAGAAAGAAATGGTGGAAAAACCAGAGTTCGCTTTGTTGGTGTACATGTCTGGCTTTTTTGTTCCAAGTAGGGTTGCCAAGTGCCCCTGGCCACTGGCAGGTAATTGGGGGAAGGTTTGCCAGCTCCAGGTGGGGAAACTCTTGGAGAATTGGGGACAGAACTTGGGGAGGACAGGGACCTCAGTG
>NW_015281608.1:0-337 GCF_001447785.1 Gekko japonicus | reverse complement strand
GTCCATCAAAGTCAATGGGCTTAGAAAATATATAACTTTCCTGAGGATGGCCTGTAAACCCACCCATCTTTGAAATTCTGATCTAAACATGCAGGGAGAAATCCAGCGTTTAGAAATATTTTGTACTTGCCTCTATAGGAAGTCCGTGGCCCCAGGATACTGCATGGTTCTTATCCTATCGAATAGACAGGCATCCTTGTCAGCTAGGCTGTGCCAATAAGCGATTAGGTAGCAAGGAGAAGACAAGCAAGAATTTGCTCATTTTACCCAGGAAAGGAAAAATGAAGAAAAGTTGTTCCAGAGGACTTGTTACCTGAGAGTCAGCATGGTATAGTTG
>NW_015281607.1:0-337 GCF_001447785.1 Gekko japonicus | reverse complement strand
TTCTGTTGGTCATCTAAAGAATTAAGAGCTCTTAAAAACACGTAAGAAAGTAACACGTTCAGCCCACCTTTCCCCCTCCTAGCCACAAAGACCCTGCCAAAATGGTCTGTCTGCAAGCAAGGTCTACCGTTTCCCATAAAGTCCCTGAGAAAAAACAGATGCCCGTAAACAGAAAACCTTGCAGAGTTGCCCGCTTTGGTCTCTTCCCTGCCGTGGACTGATGAACGGGGAAAACTACCCCAAATAAAGAGGCTGGGGAAGGGACCCGGTGATTTAGGATGAGTCAAGACAATCTAAGGATGGTCGAAAGAGTCAGGGATGTGTTTGCACTTTAGAA
>NW_015281606.1:0-337 GCF_001447785.1 Gekko japonicus | reverse complement strand
CAAGAATCTCCAAGTGATATAATTCATTAGAGGTTCACAATAGGCTAGAGAAGCCAGGTGAAGCTTGGATCTGAGGTGTTCTGGGAAGCTGAAATGGCTCTGGAAAGCAAACTTCATAGTGGCACTTCACTTCTCAGCCCAGGAACAGACTTGGTTCATAAAAGTGGTCAAGGAGCAAGTTGAGGCAAGTGGCCCATTTGCAGTACTCACCCCAAAACTCTATTATATACCACTCCCTCCCACTGCTACCTTCCTTTTACCACTTGTGGGGTGATGGAAGAAAACAGTTTGGATGCAAAGTGCCCAAACCAGGGAGAGACAGAAAGACAGACCCCCC
>NW_015281605.1:0-337 GCF_001447785.1 Gekko japonicus | reverse complement strand
AATGTACAAAACATAAACAGTCAGGAGGGAGTTCTTATAAAGGAACTGAAACTATGGTACAAGGGATCAGCTCAGAAGCTGGTTTCTAAAGAGACAATACAGCAGTATATTGCAATGTTTATTGTACACATAGAACCGCCCTTTTTCTTACTCCAACCCAAGGTCTTCCCACCTTCGCAACCCTTTCTCCAGTATGGCGAGTCAAACCTTAGACGGTTCTCTACCTACGCTGACAGTTTTGTCTGCTTCACATGGTTCGCCAGTTCTATCATCCTACACTATATATTTTTTTAGTTTAGCAGAGATCTCGGCTGTCTGTCTGAATCGTTCTACATAT
>NW_015281604.1:0-337 GCF_001447785.1 Gekko japonicus | reverse complement strand
CATTTAGTCTGACTCCTAAGCAGAGGCCTGTCTACCAGGGGAGACCCTGCCGGCAGCTATGCTGCTGATAGCATACGCCCTCTGCTTCACTGGAACACACAAGCCCCACTCAATGGGAGTGTCCAGACCCAGCCCAGATTGGTCCCGGTGGACCACCCTTCCCCACAGAGCAACCAGAGGTGGGATAATCACCTGCCAGCCCTCCCTGGATGCCCCACAGTGGCTGACAGCAGTGAAGACCCTCAGGGGGCCCCCGTGAGCAGTACAAGCCTCCCCCACCCTGGGTTACCTACTGGGTGACGGAGGAGGGCATCAGTTGGTGGCGGCAGCAGCAGCA
>NW_015281603.1:0-337 GCF_001447785.1 Gekko japonicus | reverse complement strand
GGGCAGATGCTATGCTTGATCCTTCCAATACATGTAGTCACCATTTTATATGAATGGGGCAACACTCCTATTTTTCATTCTCATACTGCTTACAGTTTACTGTAAAGGAAACTTACACTGTAAAATGCTGCCCAAAACTACCACTCCAGGTATAGGAGACCATGAAACAAATATTTTCAATGAATCAGAAGACGCTGTGTTTGGGACTGGCACGGCAATACTAACAAGCAGAGTTCCAAAGCTAACCTTATCTGAAGACACTGGAAATGTAATTAACAAAAAGTCTGACATTCACTGAAATATTTGATTTTGATATCCAAATGATATATGTGATCTT
>NW_015281602.1:0-337 GCF_001447785.1 Gekko japonicus | reverse complement strand
ACTAACTCAGCCTAGAAGGTACACTGGTTGAAATTGACCAGGTGTGCTTTATACCAGCATAGATAAATAATTTGCTAGCTGCACCCATTACTAGGTCAGAAGGACTTGCTACCACCCTCTGTGCTTCGGTGAGTGCAGTGCTCTTTCTTCATGGGACTGCCTGAACATTTATATTGGTCCAAAACTCTGCTGCCTGTTTGTTAGCCCTAGCTTCGGAAACCTCTAAAATGCATGGAGTTGCAATAATAACCACAGTTTTCAGCAGTAAGACTACTTGACAGATGAAAAATGATGTTATCTTTCCATAGTTACTACTAATGCTTCAAATGAAGGGCAG
>NW_015281601.1:0-337 GCF_001447785.1 Gekko japonicus | reverse complement strand
CCAGGAAAACACATCTTTTGTCTGCTGTGGTATCAATTTATTTTGATCACATTCAATTGGAATTCAGCCCATACGCCAGATTTTCCTTTGCAGAAGCCTCAAGTCCCAAATATCTACCCTTTTGTCTCCCTCTGCCCCTTTTGCATCCCCTTCACCTACACCCAGCATCGAGGAGACAGCTCAGGAGTCCTGAGTCGTCCACTTTCCTTGGCCTCCTCACCAAAATTCTAAGTTGATTTCTATTTTTTCAGAAATGATGGAATCCATTGTAGCGAGAGGAGTCTTCCCTTTCACTTCTAATTTTCCTATTCAACCGGGTATTCAGCGGGTGAACATT
>NW_015281600.1:0-337 GCF_001447785.1 Gekko japonicus | reverse complement strand
AAATCCAATCTCTTCTTCGTCTCTTCTTACAATGCAAGCGGAACTCTGCTGAGTCCGTTTCTGTTTCCGCTGGCACGCTGCTGGATCCCAGCCACAGTTTCTATCCGCTGCACCACAAGGGGCCTGATTTGGATGCATTTCTGAAGGCCCTCGCATGCGACCGACATAACTGCGTGTGTTAAGTTCTTTTTTAAAAAAACGATTACAAAAAGTAAACAAAACAGACGAGAACTCCACTTGCGATCCCATGGGGGGGGGGGAACGCTCAGAACAAGTAGCGAAGCTGCCATGTATCGGGAATGTTTGTTGTGCTCTGCTTTTGACCTCTTCCCCCCCC
>NW_015281599.1:0-337 GCF_001447785.1 Gekko japonicus | reverse complement strand
CACCTGCAGTGGGAAAGGAAACCTTTGTCCCACTTGAGGCCTAATTTAATCCTGTCAGACTTGCTGATATGGGTTCTATGCACAGGTTCTCCTCCCTCCTGGGCAGGTCTGATTTGGTATACTAATGATAATCCATACTTCAGTGACTTACAGACCTAACTACTGCAACACACTATGTGGAGCTGCCCTTGAAGACCCCACATACCCAGCTGCCCTTGAAGACCCCATATACACTGTGTTGCAGTAGTCAAGTTCTGAAGCTTCAGCTGGTTCAGTATGGAGCAGTGTACTCATGAGCACTTTGAACGTATCCCATCACACTTTCTCCGTTATATTG
>NW_015281598.1:0-337 GCF_001447785.1 Gekko japonicus | reverse complement strand
CCCCCCCCATTTTCCTGAGCCACAACAGCCTGAGTGGAGAGTTATTGACATAAATTTGAAGCTGCATGTGGAATATTCTATGCATGTGCAGCTCCAAAGCTATGCAAATAACTACCCAGTGAAGCTATATAAGCTTGAGAAAACAGTGCAGGTGGGGGAGGTAGGAGCCCCTCCTCACCCACATCATAGTTCTGAGTTGGGTTGGGCCCCCACAGGCTTTAAAAATGAGATTTTCCATAGCTGCTGAGTGGCTGAGAGGAAAGCATATTTGGTCCAGGGAAACTAACACGTCTTGTGTAGTTTAGATAAGTAGCCAGGCAAGCGAACTACCACATTT
>NW_015281597.1:0-337 GCF_001447785.1 Gekko japonicus | reverse complement strand
GAAGGGTGTAACTCTGTTTAGGATGGCACAGTTACTAAGTATATAGTTAGAAGACTAAATTGGAGTTAGAAGACTAAATTGGAGTACATTCAGACATGGTGCTCATGATCTGATGGCCTGTCACTTACTGAAAGATCTTTTCATTGGAGACAGCTAAAAAATTCAGATGAGAGTCAACACATAATTTGCTATAGCGCACAGACCACACAGAAAACTTCCACATTCAGCCCTGTCAAATGCTCTCAATAGGAGTTTCTGGAAAAGACAACTACTTGAAGCCTTGGTAAGGCATTATGGTACAGCATCTGCATTAAATGCACAAGTTCTCAGGTTCTGT
>NW_015281596.1:0-337 GCF_001447785.1 Gekko japonicus | reverse complement strand
TCTACTCTGGAGACTCCAAAAAGGAGACTACGGTTTGGTTTAAACCCTGTGAGGCAATCATTTTACTTAGGAAAGATTTGCCAGTTGAAACAAGGATCCTGTTGCTTTCTCAGCCATCAGTTACTATACTCTATGTTGCAATTCTGCCTTACGATATAAAAAAAACCCAGTAAAATGAAGCAATAAATTTTTCAGATGAACTCATCACCTCTGCAGTTTAACGTTTCAGACTTAACAAACAGGGACTGAACTTTAGCAACACAACAACCCAGTAATTCCACGACTTTGCTTATGACAATTTTTTTCAGTATCAAATAACATATAAATAAGTTCATGT
>NW_015281595.1:0-337 GCF_001447785.1 Gekko japonicus | reverse complement strand
AAGAAAGAAAGAAAGAAAGAGAAAATTGCCCTCTTTGGAGAACCAAAGGCTGCAGGGAAACTGGTGGAGACCCAGAACTCTGTCTGCCTCTCCGACATTATGAGAACTGAACAGCACCCAGTGGTAAGTTCTGGATGGAGAAAAGGAAGTTCTTCTTCACCCAGCAAATAATTATCATGTGCTGGACAATTGTTTAGCTGGCCTTAAAGTGACAGACAAATTCAGAGAAGATATATCCATCAGTGGCTATTACCCAAGACGACTCAATAGAACATCCCTGTTCGGAGGCAGTGTACCTCTGAAAACCAGTTGCGGAGGGGGAGGCAAAAACCGAGAG
>NW_015281594.1:0-337 GCF_001447785.1 Gekko japonicus | reverse complement strand
TTCGACAACGTGAATTGGGAATTTATGATGCAAAAATTGGACATGTGGAAATGCGGCACGAATTTCTTAACAATGATTAAGTCTATCTACAGAAAACAGACTGCAAAAATATTAGTCAACAATGATATGACGCAGGACATTGAAATACAAAAAGGGACTAGGCAAGGCTGTCCTTTATCACCTTTGTTATTCATCTTCGTTTTAGAAACCCTGACAGACCAAGTGAGATGTAATAGAGGAATTAAAGGACTCTGAATTAGAGGAGAAGAATACAAATTACAAGCCTACGCAGATGATTTGGCTTTCATACTAGAAGACCCAATGATATCGATAATGA
>NW_015281593.1:0-337 GCF_001447785.1 Gekko japonicus | reverse complement strand
GTGTGTGAGAGTCCAAACCCAGTTTCAAATTATTGGAAGGGGGTTTGTTCCAAATTCCCAGGTCTGTGGACAGGGAAACTGAATCAGCCTTGCAAGAACGTGGTGGGTTGGAAAATCCCGTCTTAGACAGGAGGACATCACTAAAGTGGGGTTTCATTCGACTGCTGGATGAAGGTGACACCATCGAGGCACAGGTGTGGCCAGATATGCAAAGGGGTTACCGAAAAGCCAGGTAATGTACCGGACAGTATTGCAGCAACACTGAATTGTGAAATGCTTTTTCTTCTGGCAAGATAAGAGAAGCCAGGTCAGAGTTGGGGCGTTTTCACACACTCTA
>NW_015281592.1:0-337 GCF_001447785.1 Gekko japonicus | reverse complement strand
ATTGTTTTGTTTCGGTCAATGGAGTGAGCCGGCTTGCTGGGAACTGAGCCCAGATTTGACTGGTGATGAAGTGCCCTCTGGAATGCCAACAGAGATCATTGGCCGGGCAGAAGATTAAACACGCCCCCTCCCCGGTGCATTCCTTTTAAAATCTTTTGTTCTGCAAATGATTTGTGTCGGTGCCCAACTAGTTGCGACAGGGCAGCTGAGTTTAACACCCTCCCGATCCGGTGGATTCAGGATGGACAAAAGGATTTATTATTTGATTTGTCGTACGGCTGAATCACACGCAGGAAGCGGGAGGAGGCATTTGTGAATCTCCTGCATTCTGCAGGGG
>NW_015281591.1:0-337 GCF_001447785.1 Gekko japonicus | reverse complement strand
CAGACACTTGCTTTCTTAGAGATGAGACCGGACTACAAAACAGTAGTTTATATTCTTGTGCACACCACTAGCTGGGATGCCCCAAATGTACCCTCTAGAGGAGGGACAAGCTATTTCTGTATTCTCATGGGCCCTTTTACTCTCCGGAATAAATCACCTAGCCACAAAAAGTGACCCCATGTGAAAGATCAGACTCCATATTAAGAGAGACACCATCTAGCAAGTAAGAATCTCCTAGTTAGGGCAAAGTCATGGAGTTAAGATTTGGTATATTTTAGAATAAAATAAATCTAGAATAAAATAAATATAAGGGAGGGAAGGCAGCTTGGTATAGCCC
>NW_015281590.1:0-337 GCF_001447785.1 Gekko japonicus | reverse complement strand
ACTGCAGACCGAGGCAGCAACTGCAGGCCGTGATTTGCATGTCATTTTTCGGAGACGTCGTTTAAGAACCATTTTGCCGGAGGAAGAGTCATGTGAGTTAGGTGGGTGGGCCTTCCCTCATCGTATAATCACCACTCACAAAACACATTAACTTCAAAATGGACTGGTCATTGTTCCCACACACCTCAGCTGTGAACTCAAAATAGGTCTGCCATGTTTTTCTGTCTCTCAGGCACACGTAAGGTGCCTTTACCTTTAATAACTGTATTATAGACAGAAAGTTCAGAGGTGTTTATTTCCCCAGCATGGAGGTAGAAGAGGGGTTTTTTTTGGGGGG
>NW_015281589.1:0-337 GCF_001447785.1 Gekko japonicus | reverse complement strand
ACTTGATCTTTATATTAGAAGAACCGGAAATGTCATTAAAGTATTTAATAGAAGACATACTGGGATATGGTAAAGTAGCTGGTCTTAAAATTAATTTTCACAAAACAAAAAGTATAGTTAAAAACTGCCTGCAAAAATTGATACAACAAATAAAAGAGATCTCTAAAATGGAAGTAGTACAGGAAGCGAAATATTTAGGTATAAGGATCTCGAATAATACATCAACGCTATATGAAAGTAATTATGTACAACTCTTAAAAGACATAAAGAGAGACTTAAACCATTGGGACAAAATACATCTTTCATTTCTGGGTAGAATAGTGACAATAAAAATGAA
>NW_015281588.1:0-337 GCF_001447785.1 Gekko japonicus | reverse complement strand
GGTGGGATATAAATTTAAAAATAAATAAAAAGTATGTTCAAGGTGATGAATCTGCATTGCACTGTGCATGCTCTAATTCTCAAATTAATTTCAGAAATGTTACTCACTAAACCAGAATTCAGAGAGAAGCCATGGCCACTGACATAATGGTGGCTGCCTTTGTATCCACACAGCATGGGTTCCTGACGAGGGGGAAGCCATGTGTACCCCTGTGGTAGGTTCCAGCTGCTCTGCAGCAATTTCAGAACCTCCAGGGTGCATACAGTAGCTTCCTAGGCTGCTGACCAATTGCTGGTGTTCCTGCTGGCTCCTCCCCTTGGGCTGGCTAGGGGCGGAC
>NW_015281587.1:0-337 GCF_001447785.1 Gekko japonicus | reverse complement strand
CTGGAAGGGGGCCGAGCTACTTTACTTCTCTGTCCCCTTCCCTTATCTTCATGCCTGGTCCCTATACTTTCCCCTCCCCAGCTTACAACTGATTTCATGGTGACCCTACTATTGAATGTTTGTAAAGTACTGCAGCAGTTTTCTCAACTGGTGGTATGCATACCACTGGTGAGATGCAGAAGTAGTCTAGATGGGACATGGATTTTTCATAAATATTACTAAGAATTTGCTGTTGCTCAGTCCCCATGACCACCTGCAAGTGTGACATGCCGTCTCTATCTGACTCCACTCCCCACAGATTATTTATCTGTGACCTTTTCGCATGCTAATAGTAATC
>NW_015281586.1:0-337 GCF_001447785.1 Gekko japonicus | reverse complement strand
TGTAGACTAGTCTTTGTTTCAGGAAGAAAGGGGATAAAGAATTGTTCCAGGCTTCACATAAATGGTTGACTTTGCTGCTGAGCCAACACACAACAGTTTGAGGAACTAGGAGGACAATGTTGCCTCAGGAGCCAGGCATGGTGCCACTGCTGTGCAGCTGTAAATTCAGTATCCTCTTTACTGAGTATGAGGGAAAGTCTGAGGGAAAGTCGAGGTATGATCTTGGACCAGTAATTTTCTGTCTCATCTGCCTCACAGGGTTGTTCTGTAGAAAACCGGGGAGTGAAACTCAATACATAAAGCTACCATAGGCTACCATATATATCCTGCCCTAGCT
>NW_015281585.1:0-337 GCF_001447785.1 Gekko japonicus | reverse complement strand
TGGGCAGTGACATTTGTAACTGTTTTCTCCAATCCAAAGGCTATGTTAATAAAACAGCAGCATTAGTTGTCTATCCAGATACTTTGGTAGGCAAATCAAACGATTCACTACACAAACAAACTCTGCTGTTAGTGGGAGAAACCAACCACATAAGTGAAATATCAGAAGGCAAAACTTTAGTGGCTTTGTAACCAGCTATTAGTAACCACTTATCTATCCTTGTAGAAGTGTGCCTGGCCACACTTGGGCTAGTCCTTTATGGAACATCAGTGGTCACACAATTCTCAGCTTGTAACACCTGCCTGGTTATCAAGAACAGATCAACGGCAATCCTAAA
>NW_015281584.1:0-339 GCF_001447785.1 Gekko japonicus | reverse complement strand
GAGGGGCATCGGGTTTGTATCGGGCCGCAGCCTCAGAAATGTCTTCTTTATCCGAACCTGTCGAAGTCGATCTCCACGGTCCCAGCCTTTCCTTGCCTGACCGAGAAACAGAATGTAGAACGAATCAACCCTTCATTGTATCAATTTAATGAATTGTTTTGGGTGCGGGTTTGATGTTGGGCTGAGATGGGAAGGTTTCGCCAGGACAGGACCGCTTCGGAATTTCACAGGGACGTTATTCTGACTTAACCCCCACGTATTATTTCTGCTGCCCCTCGAAACCTGTTAGGTTTACACTATTTTTTGTGCACGGTGGTTAAGTGCGCGGACTCTAATCTG
>NW_015281583.1:0-337 GCF_001447785.1 Gekko japonicus | reverse complement strand
TCTGATCAAGCAGGGCTCTTCTTATGAACTTACATTCTTCCTTCTGCTTCAATATCTCCTTTCCTCTCTCCCTCCTGTCCATTCAGCCTAAAAGTAATACTGGAAGCATGCAAATGGGCTCTGCAGAACTGGGCTGTGAGCTTTCTACCACCATGTTCTCCAGAGCAAGCCATTACAAAACCCCTTGGGTTTCTTCTCCGGTTCTGTAACATGGTATAACTAGCTGATATGACAAGTATCCATGCCCACATCCTTTTCCCATCTCTTGACCTCTTGCTCCCTTCCTCATTGTCTACTACAGTTTTCTATAGTAGGGCTGAGTGATAGAACATCTGCT
>NW_015281582.1:0-337 GCF_001447785.1 Gekko japonicus | reverse complement strand
CTACTAGGAAGTTCGCTCTGCCTTTTTGGAATTCTGAAGTCTGTTGCTTCTGTCTCCCTGCAGACAGAAAAGACTGGAGATTCCTAAAGTACTCAGTTTTCCTAACATTCTTCTGCCTGCTCTGCTGTCATGAATGTACCACAACAGGAACATCTCCTTACTAGTGGGAAGAAGGATCAAGGGCCGGGCTCTCTACTTTCTGTTTTAGTGTGGCAATCCTCCCTGCCACTTTCCCTTCTACTTGCTAGGAACATTTAGTCACATCAGAAACAGCAGATGAAGTTAATGTAACTTCATGTTTTTAATACTGAAGAATTCTCACTTATATGTCATTCAC
>NW_015281581.1:0-337 GCF_001447785.1 Gekko japonicus | reverse complement strand
GGCTAGCCTGGGCCATACAGGTCAGGGTAGCTGTCTTATTAAGCATCCACAAAACAATGTCCCTCCTCCCCATTGAAACATCTTCAGGCAGTGCTCTGGGGCAACTGAGGCACCGTTTCTCAATTAATTCAGGATAAACTAATTTTGGAATTTGGAACATATGTTTTGGTTGCTTCCACACTACAAGCAGACTGGGATTGCAAAAGAGATTCCACACACTACTTCAGGGAAAGGGAGAGCCGGTGTGACTCAGTGGTTAGGGTGTCTGACTAGGACCTGGGAGAATCGGGTTCGAGTCCCTGCTTGTGCCATGGGACTTTGCTGGGTGACCTTGGGC
>NW_015281580.1:0-337 GCF_001447785.1 Gekko japonicus | reverse complement strand
GGGATCCCCAAGACCCACCTGGAGGCTGGTGTCCCTAAGGTCCTACCTGGAAATTGGCAACCTTCTTTTAAAAGAGATGGCATGCATCCCTTACACTTGGAATACTAGATGGTTGTTTTCACTAGTGGCTGCTTCCAATGGAGGTTTTGCTCTAGTTTGGTAGACAAACTAAAATGAGTTCTTTTGGAGCATCCACACAACATTGTCTCCCAATCATCCACTTCCCAGGGCTTTCCCCTGCTTTGCTGCAGTCTTTCTCGACCTTGGTTTAGTACGATCTTTGTGGGAAGACTGAAATCAAGTCATATTTGTGTAATGTATTCATAAGCTGCCATTG
>NW_015281579.1:0-337 GCF_001447785.1 Gekko japonicus | reverse complement strand
GCTGGACCTATCCTCCAACCACATCTCACTGGGAGGCCAGGCACATGTAGCATTTTAGGGTAACATTCGTATTGGGGGCTCCAGCATGTCTTTCTCATAACAGTTAAGCCCCTTTTCTTGGTTCCTGCAGATCGACCTTAAGAAAGAGAAGCAGGTGACCGGGGTCATCACACAGGGGGCTCGTGACTTCGGGCACATTCAGTACGTGGCTGCCTACAAGGTGGCCTATAGCAGCGATGGCAAGTCCTGGACTCTTTACAGGAACAGCGGAACGAATAGCACACAGGTACGTAGGAAGAAACCTCCTGAGTCAGCTGATTGGCCCATCTGCATTGGC
>NW_015281578.1:0-337 GCF_001447785.1 Gekko japonicus | reverse complement strand
GCATCAGGCAGTATCAGAAGACATAACACACACAGCAGAGGGTCTTCTACATGTTCTAGGAAATGACTTTAGGGTGGCCGGGTTAAAGAACTCCCCGTTCTAGGTCTGACTTTGAATACAGCAGCCCAAAGTCCTGGCTAGACCTTAAAGGAAATGATGACAACCTATGTTTCGTCTTCCGTTTAAATTTTACAGCACACAGGTCTGTGTTTATGCAGTTGACAGGCCAGCCCTAAGGGGAATCACACCTTTCCAAGTCCTTTGAAGTCAGTCGTTTCAGAAGCCTATAACTCTGTTTAGGATTGCACAGATAATCTTAAATAACCCTAGAGTGGGG
>NW_015281577.1:0-338 GCF_001447785.1 Gekko japonicus | reverse complement strand
CACAAACACACACACACACGCACACACACCCTATCTGCTTTGGTGAGGAATCAATTGGCTGAGATCGGCGAACGTCATCCAACTGAAAGTGACTCCTAAGCTGACAGCCAGGGTAGCATAAGAGTGATAATTGTGAGATATGAGCTGCAAACTCTTGGGTTCGAATCTCAGCTCGGGTCACGTATGCGCCATCAAGTTGCACCTGACTCGCAGCGACCCCAGCAAGGGGCTTTCAAGGCAAGTGAAAAGCAGAGGCGGCATGGACTCAGAGGAGCCATAAAGCCCCTCCCATCTCTCAGCATCTGCCTTCTCTGGCATCAGGGCTTTTTTTGTAGAAA
>NW_015281576.1:0-337 GCF_001447785.1 Gekko japonicus | reverse complement strand
GGGAAACTGAAAAATATGCAATATTTACTGTCCTGTAAAAGCTAAACTAATTTTACTGCATTAACAACATTAAATCCATTTATAACTTAGCATATAAAACTGCAGTATTCAACATATTTATGGAATTTTAAAATGCCTTAGTTTTGTACAAGCAAGACTGCAAATATTCCCAGTACCTGAGAGAAAGCTGATGTACTCTGTGATACCTTAGCACACATACCTTAGTTTTTTCTGCCTGGTAAGAGAGAGCTAAAGTCTCAGTGAAACTTTCAGTTTTCCTTTTAAGATTTGGTGCCATTTCTTCCCCGTTTCTGATCTTTTTTCTCCCTCCAGCAAG
>NW_015281575.1:0-337 GCF_001447785.1 Gekko japonicus | reverse complement strand
CCCTGGGGTTGCCAGCCAAGAGCCAGCATCTGTCTGTCTGTCTCTGTCTGTGTAAAACAGAGAGAAAGCAATTTTTAAAAAGCATACATGCCATAATGAAAACCAAGAAGGTTCACAGTATGATCTTAGGAGGATGGTCCGGTGAGATGGCAGTGAAGTTAACTGCATGGATGAAACCACATGTGGGAACCCTGTGGGAACAACTCCGACTTTAGAGAAGAGTAAGGTGTTGGACTGTGGTCTGAAGAGTTTTGATTAATCCAGTTCCTAGATCTATATCAGTTTATACCTCCTAGAACTGTCTAAATTCTGTGGTAATAACAGTAGAGATCTGGGA
>NW_015281574.1:0-337 GCF_001447785.1 Gekko japonicus | reverse complement strand
TTCTGGTATCAGCAGCCAGGAAAAAACTTCTTCTCTCCTATCTTGGCGCATGTTTGGCTGGTGCTCAAGAATGGAAGGGCATGCAAGAAGCAACTCCTACTGGATGGTTTATCAGGTTCATCAAACAAGGGATTCCAAGCCCCACCTCCTAAAAATGGTTGTAGCTAGCATGTGGTGATTAGCAGGTCATTAAAGTAGGAGGCTCTGTTAAGCCCAGGATCTCTATGAGATTTGGGCATGTATTAGATTGGGGTCCCCAGTCTCTGTTGATCCTGTGGTAACTTCTGGAATTTGGGGAAAGGGAAGTAGACACCACCACAAAATGGCTGCCATGGGG
>NW_015281573.1:0-337 GCF_001447785.1 Gekko japonicus | reverse complement strand
TTGTGACATTTATATGCAAAGCTCAGATTTATACAAAATAGGCACAGTTATATTTCAAGCCGCAGAAATTGGCTGTTGTGCAGTCTTAGGGTTGCCATGCTAAATAAGCAACTGTAGAAGACCCTGATGTCAATTAAGTTTCAAACCAATAGTACCAACTTGCTGATAAATTGTACATCAGCAATTTCACGCTGGAATTTCCCATTGAAGCTCTTCTGTTGATAAATGGTGACTTCCTGGTCAGCAGCAGATTGTCCTTGGAGACTGAAATTTAACTGTAACTATGCTCTGTGAGCTTTCCAGTCTGTACAATACATGTAATGAAGCGACTCAACAC
>NW_015281572.1:0-337 GCF_001447785.1 Gekko japonicus | reverse complement strand
CAGCATCTTGTGTGAGTGCACCAAAAATGTAATGTTGGTGAAGCTCTAGTGTGGCATCGTTGTACTGCACCAGGAAGTTTGGGGTGGGGTTCACAATAAAGGGCAGGGAAGGAGGGGGCCTTCTGGTGTCTTGCTGAAAGTGTGTGCACTGGAGCCACACCACTGCCTGAACATTTGCTGGTGCACAGTTCTGGCAGGGGTAGGGGTTTACGAAATACAAGCAGGGTAGAGATGCCTTGGCACCAATGGCATACACTGGCCTCTACAGGAAAGAAGTGGTACTACAGGATTTTAAATTCAGTGGTCACAGTGTTCTCCAGATGGCCCACATGTGTGT
>NW_015281571.1:0-337 GCF_001447785.1 Gekko japonicus | reverse complement strand
GGGGGGGGGCATTTTCTAAGCTGAGGGGAGTTAGAAGGGTGCATTTTTTTGCAGCTGCATCAGCTTGTTTCTCTGGCAATAAACCTGGATCAAGAATCAACTTCTGGGCTCTAAACTGAGTCAGTGAAAGTCAACTAGACCCCATCACGCCTTTCAGCACCTCGATCTCCTCAACCACTGCTACCTCCATCTTGTCAAGATTCAGTTTCAGCTTGTTTATCCTTCGCTATTTAACTACAGCCGCCAGACACTGGTTTAGATTCTCTGTTGCAGCACCAGGTCGTGTGGATACAGGAATACAGAGCAATCTCAGTTAGTGTGAGTTAGCTCACAGTTT
>NW_015281570.1:0-337 GCF_001447785.1 Gekko japonicus | reverse complement strand
GATCCCTGATCTGTACCTAAGAAATCACAGGGACGTAAGAGTGACGAAGCAATGAAGAACTCTAAGTTCTCCACTGCCATCTTTCAAACACAGAACTATCCCCCTTCCTTTGGAGCACCACATATGTTCTGTCTTCCCAATAAGCTTGCAGTTTACCGGGGTCCGCTCTCTCTGACAGGTTCCTGACTAGCACTCTGAGGCAAGGGTAGCCCCATGCACTCTGCTATCATAACTTCACTTCCCCCATAAAGCAGATGATTGAGAATATTTCGATGCCCGTTCGAATGCTTCTCTCATCTATTCTTTCCATCTGTTTACGCATGAATTATTGCCTCCT
>NW_015281569.1:0-337 GCF_001447785.1 Gekko japonicus | reverse complement strand
GCTGTGGAAAAACTGTGAGGAAACAGATGTGTGCAAATCAGCCACAGAGTGCTTCTTTCCTGTCTAGACAGAACAACACCCTTTAGGAAGGATGATAATCTATGCATCTTCTTTTTAGGCCCTAATCTGGTCAAGACACTGTCAGCCCACTCCATCTCTCAATGGGCTGCATCAAACTGTATTATAAACTAGCACAAGTTGACTGTCTGTTGCAGTTTCAGTCTCACTCCACCTGAGTTCAATCCACCTCATCTGCTTTTTGCCATCGTCTCTCTCTCCATTGACTCTACTGCAAGGGTGCAGTATGTTCATTATTGTGTACCTTCACCAAACACTG
>NW_015281568.1:0-337 GCF_001447785.1 Gekko japonicus | reverse complement strand
TGGGGTCAAGGTGATGAAGTTTCACGAAGAGCTGGAGTAAGCAAGTGGGTTTTTTGTTGTTCTTCTGTTCTTCACCGGTGCATGGCGCCGTGAAGTTTTGTGCTGTTTATGTTTAAAGCCATTATAACCAGCATTTACCGTCCTGCATCAGACCAGAGGTTCATCTAATCCAGCGTGATGTTTTCTGCATTGGCCAACTGGTCCCCCCAGGGAGGCTGCTAACAGACCAAGGTCGAACGAGCGTTTCCCCTGTTTCTAGGGTGTGATAATTAGAGGCATAACTGGCTGTTTTGAGGACCACAGTAGAAGTAGGTATGTTTGACGGTCAGTAGGTTTC
>NW_015281567.1:0-337 GCF_001447785.1 Gekko japonicus | reverse complement strand
TATAGCCGCCATATCCACCAATACTTCCGTTTTTTGCTTAAACCAAATCGCATCATTAAAAAAAGAACACAGAAATAACATCCAAGTGGGATTTGGCACAACAAATTGAAGATGTGTAATATAAAATTGACTAAACCCAACATTTTAGGAAAGACTCCTGTGTTGTCATGAATGTTCCTTCCTCCCAAGGTCCATAGATATTTCCTGGTTCCCCTTTCACTACTCCACTTTTTAGTCACAGTGTATTAAGATCCTATGTGTGTGTAGTGCCATAAAGTTGTTTCTAACTTATGGTGACCCTGTTAATTAACAGGAGCTGCGGTGGCTCAGAGGTTAA
>NW_015281566.1:0-337 GCF_001447785.1 Gekko japonicus | reverse complement strand
ATTGGTTACAGAAAGTTACTTGAATACATTTGTAACACTGTGGACTACAAAAGGATCCTTTGCATGACAGAATTTGTGTGAAAACTAGTTGGATTTGGGTTTTGACTGAGACTTATAAGAAACTGAAACTGCAGAGTTTTCTCTGTAGCTTGATCCATTCCATATGTGTCTTCTGCATTCAATAACTTGCAGCTCAATCAAACCCATCCCATCAGCCATTTATGACCAGGCCTTTAGCAGTCCTCACTAATCATGTTTTGCAGACCCAGGCAGGTAGAAAATGCAAGAGTTTAATCAATTTTGATACAGCTCATGGTGGTTTGTGAAGAGCAGAAAG
>NW_015281565.1:0-337 GCF_001447785.1 Gekko japonicus | reverse complement strand
GAAGGGAGAGCCAACATCAAACTGTCCCTGGCAAAGGACCTTGAGTCCTGCATTTCCCCACATTCAGAGTGGCTGCTTAAAAAGTAAATTATTTGTTTAAGCTTGCGCAGCTGAAATAAATAAGATGCAATAATGTTATAGCTGTACTTGGGCTGACTCAAACAAAGCAAAGCATGAAGCAAGCATTTGAATTCACCAGGAATCTTCTGATAGGCCACCTCAAGTCTTTTAGAAAGAAAGGTGTGACACACAAATAAAATTCAAAGAGATGACAGGAGTGACACAAATAAGAATGAACTGCAAAAAAGAAATTAAGGCTGTGATCACACACACTAAA
>NW_015281564.1:0-337 GCF_001447785.1 Gekko japonicus | reverse complement strand
TCTGTCCATGCATGTACCATAATTCCCAACATAGCCTTTATGTGTGATCAAAGATGATGCCTCCTTACATTTCACCAACAGAAACTCTGATTGGATCCAACTCTTACTCAGTTCATGCACTTCATTGTTTTTGTTAATATCTATGGGGGAACCAGTGGGGAAATGATGGTGATAGAAAGTGCCTTCAAATCACAGCCAGTTTATGGACCCCCACAGGGATTTCATAGGAAAAGACAAACAGAGGTGGTTTACAATTGCTTGCTTCTGCAGAGCAATCTTGAAATTTCTTGGTAGTCTGCAATCCAAGGACTAACCAGGGCTGATCCCACTTAGCTTC
>NW_015281563.1:0-344 GCF_001447785.1 Gekko japonicus | reverse complement strand
GACATAAAGCCACTGCTAACCACAGTCACCTAATGTCCACATCCTCTCTGATTGCTAGTCAGGTCAGCCCTGTCAGCTCTAATTGTCTGAGTGGCACCAAGGCAGTTCAGTCCTAATTAAAAGTCTTGCTCTCCAGTGTTTGTTTATTTAAAATATTTATAGATCTGCCTTTCTCCTGAGTGCGTGTCAGTGTGTGAAACAGGATGCTGGACTAGATGGACCACTGGTCTGATCCAGTAGTGCTCTTTGTATGTTAAACTCTCGCTCTTTGCACAAGAGACCTCCCAGCTGGTAGTAACAGTATCAAAGTAAACGAGAAAAGCTAGGGAGACGCTATATCACAT
>NW_015281562.1:0-337 GCF_001447785.1 Gekko japonicus | reverse complement strand
CCCCCCTCAAGACCTGTGTGGCGCCTTCCCCACACACCCTGTGTGGGACCGCACACCCAATGGCTTACGGGTAGCCGACTGGTACAAGGTTGACTCCTCGGCACATCTTGAAAAATAGCATCGCGGTGGTGGGGAGGGAGAGAGGGGGCGATTATTACCTGCACATGTGTAGACACAGGTGATGAGATCCTTCATTGAGCATATGTTCCGTGGCTCCGTCTGCCTCAGCTGTCTTCCGCTTGGACCCAGGTAAATCCCAGTGCTAGTTCCGGAACAAGGTTTCAGTCCAGCGGCACCTTAAAGACTCAAATCCTCCTTCTGCTGCTTCAGACCAATA
>NW_015281561.1:0-337 GCF_001447785.1 Gekko japonicus | reverse complement strand
ACATATATAATGACATGGCATTTATCCATGGCTTACATGGCCTATGCGTCATAAACTTATTTTGTTTGACTAATAAAATATTCCACTTCCCTGACATACAACTAGGTGAGTTTGGAGCGTGCCCCACCCTGTTCCCAGCTTTTCCTTGGAGATAACGTATCATGTGAGAGTTAAAAACAAGAGCCCCATTGGAATAATTAGCAAATACTAGTAAGCTGCCCAGATAAACAGAGGATAGCATCTATGGCATATTTTACTCAAGAGGAAGCCTTGCTGAGTTCAGTGGGGATTCCTCCCTAGTATGCGTTCGTAGGATGAAACCTTATGCATTCATATA
>NW_015281560.1:0-337 GCF_001447785.1 Gekko japonicus | reverse complement strand
GCAGCTCTTAGTATCCACGGAAGATGTCCAAGCTGTGCCAGAAAGAGAGATGGGGATGGGGGGGGAGAGAGAGCAAGAGAGAGAGATGCGCAGGCAGTGTTTGAGCTTGCGTGAGCCCCTGCCAAGCTCTGTTTAGGTCTCTCACTCTTTATGCTTAACTGGGAGCGGGGTAACAGGAGCTTGCCCCATGGAGGCCAAGGCAAGCACATGCCAGTGGGCGCTAAAAGATCACTCCTGTTGTGTTGTTTCTGGTACAGCCCCATCTTCTCTTCTGCTACCCCACCAGTGCTGTATACCCTGCACATGTACATTGACCATACACCCTTTGTAACATGTG
>NW_015281559.1:0-337 GCF_001447785.1 Gekko japonicus | reverse complement strand
TTCTTGCAGCAGTGAATTCCACACGTTAACATTCTCTTGCAGGGAAAGGCGAAAGCTTTTGTTCAGATGGGATGGGAAGGAAGAGGCCAATGGGAGCAAGCCCTACCACTTAGCGAGGGAACCCTGCCAAACTAGTTGCTATGACTCACTCCAGCTGCAGTCACAAGTCTCTTCTGCTTCCATTAGGCGAGGCACAGTGCATTTCTGCAGGCGGGGCACCAGCCAGAGATGCCAGGAACGCTCTTATCTGCCCGCTGCCACCATTTGCTTGGTTCCAGCCTCTTTACAGAAGTGTCTTTTGCTGCTGTCTAGCAAGCAAAAGGCATTTGCTCAGAAT
>NW_015281558.1:0-337 GCF_001447785.1 Gekko japonicus | reverse complement strand
TCAGAAGTCCTGCTGTGCAAAAGTTTCACTGGGACCTGCCTATTTTATGAAAACTCTTGGCAGCCACCAGTAAAGATGTCAGCGGTTGCCATAGTTACCATGGGTGCCATAATGGGAACTCCTAATCTATTCAAAAACCATGACATTTTTTGGAACATCACTATAGAAATCATAAAGTTTTTTTTTTAAAAAAAACCATACTGCATTGGGGTCTCCTGCCACTGGAACCCTTGTTTGTGGCCCCTTTGCTATTTGTGGCTAACACAGTCCCAAATTTAGTTCTATAACCTTGAGAGCTTGAAATAAGAATTTTAAAAAGATACTGCAGAGCTTTCAG
>NW_015281557.1:0-337 GCF_001447785.1 Gekko japonicus | reverse complement strand
CCCCCCTTTAATAACTACCCATGAATCCACTTTTTCTCTCAATTCAGAATTGAAAGAGAAGTTGAAAAGGAGTGCTGCTGGGGGGGAAAGGGAGCTTGAAGTGAGTTCAGGAGCCGCCATTGATGGCTGCAGGGGTATTCTTGCAGGGGGTGTTCCTCTGAACCAAGGTGCATACGGGAGTAAGGGACACAGTGCCCAGCGCTAACCACTCAAGGCAATTCTCCCCGTCCTATGCAATAGCATTTTACGAAGTTTCCTTGTGGTTTTAATTTTCTGAGCTCCGGGTTTCAAGGCCGGAGGCTTACATTAGCTGCAAGGGATAGGATGGGCCCGCTTA
>NW_015281556.1:0-337 GCF_001447785.1 Gekko japonicus | reverse complement strand
CCTCTTACTCAGGTGGTGCACGTTCCATCCTGATCCCCATCGGTGTGCAGCTACCTGCCATTAGACTTCCTCGAAGCCGAGACTGCTTGTTGGGACATGCCCTTGCAGCCTGTGGAGATGTTGAGGATGTCCCCATGACATCGATTTCATCAGAACCCATCATGATCCATCAGCTGGCACCGTTTCCACTACACTCCAGCTTCCTATGCGGTCCCTTACAAGGGGCACTCTCATTACTCATCAAAGTCGTGATCCCCTTCCCCGCAGAAATGCCGTCCTCGGTCCCTTTGAGAGTTTTATAGATCTCCATCCAGCCCCGTAGCTAAGGACTTTTTAG
>NW_015281555.1:0-337 GCF_001447785.1 Gekko japonicus | reverse complement strand
CCAGGCCTTTCTGATAAAAGGGAGAATTTCTCAAGCCTTTTCTCTCTGTTTTATTTAGAGAAAACATGTAACCAGTTGGGCCTAGTCCCCGGTGTGTGAGTAAGGCCCCATGGATTGTGGGAGGGGGGATATACTTTTGAGGTTCAGTAAAAACAGAGATCAAAGTAAAGTTAAGATCTCGTGCAAGGCCTGCCTCTGGAACGTGGCCTGGGTACTCTTGGTGTGTCCTCTACCATTCCATACCCATAAAATGGAGTGTTTTTTTCCCCTGCATTCCTCTCATTTTCCTGCAGTCCCTTCTGACCCCCCCAGAAAGATCCCCCTGAGCTGGCAACCT
>NW_015281554.1:0-337 GCF_001447785.1 Gekko japonicus | reverse complement strand
AGCCAGGAGCAAGCATAGCCAAGCTTCATGAGCTCTGCCAGTGCAGGGCCACTCAAATCAGACCTGGCCAGTAGTCCAGCAATGAATGTTAGCTCCCCAGATGTCTTCTCCTACACTACTGACAGTTGGCAGCCAGTTGGTGGCAATGCAGAAGGAGGCATTACTGTCCAGGTTTCAGCTACTCCTTTTCCATGTCAGTCTTGTATTAACACATGAAGAACATGATGGTTCAAGGTGGGAGCATGCAGGTAGATATATGTCTATATGGAGCAACTGGCAAGGGCTCTCAAGCCCACCGGAATACAGCCTGTTGATACCGGAACTCCTCTAAGGATGG
>NW_015281553.1:0-337 GCF_001447785.1 Gekko japonicus | reverse complement strand
GATCCCATAGGACTGAATGGCAGGCCTTATAACTGTAGGCTTGTAACGGAATGTCTACTTTAAACATAATGAGTTGATCTCATCATTGATCATATTGACTAAAGCTTCCTTATTTGGAACAAATCCAAACACCTGTGTATATTTTAGATCGGCCCAGTAATCGAAATATTTGTTTTTGAAGCAAGCTCCTCCTTTAGAGTGATTTGCTCAAAATGCAGAGTGCAATTTCCAATGGAGAAGCAGTGGGGAGGCCTGATTGACTGTCTGAGATAATTTCTACGCTGCCTTTCCAGAGTACCTGCCCAAGGTGGCTTAGGGAAGAAGACATAATAAAAAA
>NW_015281552.1:0-337 GCF_001447785.1 Gekko japonicus | reverse complement strand
ACCGAGGTTGTTGTTTGGCCAGAGGTTTTATATCTTCCCGAGTTCAGTTTTCCCATCATTTTAGCCGATAAGCTATTGATAATCCACGTTTTTAAATGCGTTTTAGAAAAGTCAGAGCAGGAGCCGAGGTTCTAAGCGTCCATACGCTTTTAGCGCGACACCACGCCCCCCCGGTTTCCACCAGTCTTGCCCATTCCCTGAATGCTTATTTTAAATCAGGTGCGTGTCGCTTGGTCGGCGAAAGCGTTGGGAAAGGAACGGAGCTCAATAAAGATGGCATCTGCCATGCTCGCTGCCGACGCCCGGCCCCCGGCACTCCTGCATCTATTCATCTGGA
>NW_015281551.1:0-337 GCF_001447785.1 Gekko japonicus | reverse complement strand
TATTTATCAAGTCACTGAGAAGCATGACGGGCCTGAAGTTGTTCTGGTCTGTTTTATGCTCTGTGGATATAAAACGTTGGACCACTTCCATGCTTGCGCTCATGTATATGGAATGCAGAGATGATGGATCCGACCCTCGTAGCCAGACAAGCCTTACCACTTTCACCAGTTTTCTTTCCCCCAAAGTGTTTTTCTCTTGTCCAGTGAAATTAATGTCAACATAAATTGCGTAGCGACAGTCAAGAAGAAACATCTTTCACTGATTGCTTCCCGTATGTACCTTACCTATGGATGGTACTTGTGATCACTTACATACAGGGCTTTTTTTGTAGAAAAA
>NW_015281550.1:0-337 GCF_001447785.1 Gekko japonicus | reverse complement strand
CCCACATTTAAGCCTGTGTTAATTTAAGTATATTTACCCTTTCTTAAGAGATGCAAGACTAGCACCCACTAGAAAGAAGGGTTTACTTCTTTACAGTTATCTCAATATTATTGAGCTACCACCACCCCCCGACTCTTCTTGCTTCTTCATTTAGGGGGAAGGCAATAAAAGTATTATTCTCTCAAGCTTTTTGAAATGTAACCAGTAACTGCAGTTTTAATTATTGTTGTAACACATTTAGATTTGTCTGATAAGGTATTCTTTTAATCTGCTCATTTTAAGGTGTTTTTTCTTTCTTTCTGGTAAACTGCTTTAGCTTTCCTGGCTAAAGGTAAAG
>NW_015281549.1:0-337 GCF_001447785.1 Gekko japonicus | reverse complement strand
AAAAGGACTATCAGCCTACCTACACATCAGCCGACAAAGGAACAGGTAGACTACAAGAGTTGCACTGACAGGAATCCACCATTCTGAAGACGGATAACATGTATTTGGGAATCCATACTTGGACACAGACACATCAAAAGCACTTCAGCAAGCATCTTAGCCTGGGAGGGATCAGACTAGGCCTTTTGTTGTTCCCCTCCCCCTTAATCCAGTTGAGAGCTGCACCCTTGCACTCCCTCTCTCCTTGGACAAAACAGGCCCCGCGGTGGGGGAACCCCTACTAGGGAGGGGAACACCTTGTCTTGCTCGGGAGAAAAATGGGCTGGTAGAAAGAGCT
>NW_015281548.1:0-337 GCF_001447785.1 Gekko japonicus | reverse complement strand
GCACCCATCAAAATTTGGAGGAGGTGAAGGGAGGGGTCAGGTGTGTGCTTTTGAGTCTGGATCAGACAAAGAGAAGCAGACAAATTATTATGAGTTGGCCAAAGCCCACTGGAAGGAAAAGTACTGCTACATTATCTCCAAGATCTCGGCAAAAGTGTCTTCCAGCTTTGCTACCTGAAACACTTTACTGTGTCAGGAATTGAATCTGTAACCCCGTATGTCTGTCTGTCTCTAAGCTACTGTCCATGCTTTCTTAAAAAAAATATTCAGCATGATGGTTGACATAATTGATGCCAGGGCTATCGAAAGAATAGGAATGAGTAGTTTCCTATAAGGT
>NW_015281547.1:0-337 GCF_001447785.1 Gekko japonicus | reverse complement strand
ATGTGGACAGTCTCATTCCCTGTAAACAAAAAAGAAGAAGCTCTAAGTCTCACAAGGATCTTAGTGAGGCGGGCTCTGACCCTGATTCTGATGGTTCTGATTCTCCCAAAGAAGAGAGTTATCAGATGAGGAGGAAGAAATAATGCTGGTGGTGCAGTCAAGGCTTTTCCCTCAAGAACTTTACAATAAGCTTTTGCCTAATGTCATTAGAACGCTGGAATTGTCTTACACTTCCAAAGAGCAGGAGGGGGATGACTCTGAGTTCCCCACTGGGTCACACCAAGCCATCCCCAAGACTCATACTAAATCAACAGGGGTTCCTTTACCAGCAGCTTTC
>NW_015281546.1:0-337 GCF_001447785.1 Gekko japonicus | reverse complement strand
CCCACTGAGCTCTCAGTCACCATTTTGGATGTTGTTAAGCAACCACAACAACATTGCTGAGGCTTCAAAGCCTTGGTTTCTGTAAAGCATGGGCATGGAGGGGGGGAGCAGGAGTGGGCTTGAATGCCAAAACAGCCCCAGAAAGGTTCCCATGTCTCTCTCCTGTCATGTCCCTTGATGGAGGAGGACTTGCTGGGGATAGGCCCAATGGTGGGTAAACACCACAGACTCACTATCCACACCACTGGGCCTGGCAGTGGTGGCCACCCTGTAACTGGACTGGGCTTGATGGTCACCATTTATTTTACATTTATACTAGCCTGCTACCTGTGCTTCG
>NW_015281545.1:0-337 GCF_001447785.1 Gekko japonicus | reverse complement strand
GACAAACCATGGTTTGTTGGAGTATCTATATCCAGTCTCACAGTTAACCAGAGTTTGATCAAATCATTTTTTAAAAATAGAGCTTGTGGTGACACCTAAAAAGAACCTCTAAATGATTTCCAGTATTTTTCATATTGGTCTCTATGCATGTCACTCAGTGAGGATATATTGTATGTCTATACACTACCTTAAGTATCAGAGTACATTTTTGGACTTGTAATTCTTATTAATTCATATTTTAAAAAGTTATTTGCATGTAAGGACAATGGTACTGTTAGTTTTTTTATACTGTTGCGTAATGTTTCTAAGTCATTTTGTTATATTGCCTGTATATATA
>NW_015281544.1:0-337 GCF_001447785.1 Gekko japonicus | reverse complement strand
ATGCTGGGGATCGACCTTGGGAATTACACATGCAAAGCAGGTACTTTGTCCCAAGTCGTGGCCCCATTCTTAGCTGTCAGGCTACTAGTATTTATTCTAGACCACTTAATCCAAAGGCTTCATTTGGTTGCTAATTGCGGGGTTGATGTTGCACATTCCCTCTGTAACCAAAAGAGGCCAGATAGACATCAGGATAGATCCCCACTCATATACAGTGTTCTTGCTTTGAGCCTTGGGAGTGCCTAACAAACCCTTTCACAAACAGCCTGTTGCCTTTTAAGTATATGTACCTTTGTTTGTACATTAATAAGCACATGGGTTTAATGGATGTTGGTAC
>NW_015281543.1:0-337 GCF_001447785.1 Gekko japonicus | reverse complement strand
CCTAGCTACCTTGGGAAAAACTTGTATCATTTCTCCCCACTTTACTACATTAAAGCTTTGCTTTTCCTTCCAGATTCAGTCCCTGTGTGTGTGTTATTGGCTTATACATACAAAGATCCCTATTGGGCTAACAGAATTGATGACCATGGCAGGACTTACATTGATCTCACCCAACATACCTGGAGCAGCAGTGGACAGGTAAGACCCTTATGTGCACACTCTAACCAACTGGACCTTTGTTGTCCGTGGGTTGTGTCTCTCCAACCGCAAGCTATTGGGATGCTGGGTGATACCATGGGTCTTGTCTGTATAGACCAAACCTGGAACAAATCACAGC
>NW_015281542.1:0-337 GCF_001447785.1 Gekko japonicus | reverse complement strand
TTGAGGGCTATTTAGTCCGTTAACATTTACCGATAGTATTAAGAGGTTTTTAGTAGCCATCTTTCTTATCTTTCTTTGTTGAAACTATTGTCTTCAGTTGTAGTCTGGTCCTTATTTGTGATTCCGATCTGTGTCTTATTTGTCGTCTCCTTTGTTCCCTTCTTATTTCATCTTTCTCTTTTTCTGTGGTTTCTTCCTGCGCTGTAGCTTCTTCTTGTGAATCTTGATCTTTCCCCTCATCTTTTTCCTCTTCCTCCTCTTCTCTCTCTGTATTCCACCCCAATTCTTCACCTTCTTTTTCTAAGAAGTGCTCTAATTTAAAGATAGAGTCAATTCT
>NW_015281541.1:0-337 GCF_001447785.1 Gekko japonicus | reverse complement strand
TGCAATATAAATTGTATCTCCTCCTCTCTTGACTTGGCAAAAAGCTTATTTGGTCTGATATACCCCATGTCACACCATGTCTAGCCCAAGACAAGAATCTCCTTGTTCACAGCCAAGATCTAGATGCTGTAAGACTGCAGCCCCAAATGCTGATTCAAGTGGAACAAGACACTGCCAGGTCCATATCACCAACTGAGAACTAATGTAAGCCAAGGAGACCTAGTTTAACTATCAGGAAGGTATACAGCTATATACTGCAGAGTCCACGGCACGAAACATAATGTCACCTATTTATGATGTCATCATGCAGAGTTGTGTGTCCTTTCTCCATCTGGGG
>NW_015281540.1:0-337 GCF_001447785.1 Gekko japonicus | reverse complement strand
GGTCCCACTCCCACAGCGGCCAGCCGGATGCTTCTGGGAAGCTCGGAAACCAGACCGCCTGGAGTGCCAACTGTAGCGATGCGACGAGGCCACACACGTCCTAATCTCCATCCAGTTTCCTCCCCGCCCTCCTGAGTTGCCTCAACTGGAAAAGGCCAGCTGCAAGCGCCTAGCTCCTCCCATCACGTGTAGCGGGCGGAGCCTGTCCTCGGCTGAGCAGAGCCCTGGGGAGGTGGGGGGGAGCGGGGGCCGCCAGGTCCTCAGAAGTCTCACACAGCAGCCGCAGCAGTCTCCTCTGGGGAGGGCTGCTTGGAAAGAGTCGCTGTGACTCGCTTGC
>NW_015281539.1:0-337 GCF_001447785.1 Gekko japonicus | reverse complement strand
CCAACAGCAGTCTCAGCTTCCTGCTCTGATGAAGGTGGACCATGTGGGTGCAGAAATCTGTGCATAATTTTTAAACTGCATCTTGTTTTTAATTGAGGATGAAATGATAATTGCAGGGCAGGTGCACTCAAGTTCAGATTTAAAAGAGATTATGAATGGGGAGGCTCGATGTAGATCTTAATCCATTCTTTCTGAACTTTGCAGCGTTGCCTTGGAATGAGGCAGCATCCATGATGTCCTCTCCTGTGGATCTTAAGGTACAGGAGAGAATGTATGGGAGGAAGCCCTCTAGATATTTAGAGATTGCAGTCAAAACCGTAATAGCTCATGCCTCCTG
>NW_015281538.1:0-337 GCF_001447785.1 Gekko japonicus | reverse complement strand
AACTGAATTCTTTATACACCTTTCCTGCTTGCAGTAGTTTCTCCATTAATTCCAATGGAAGAGGTGGATCCGTGTGATGCCCTTGACATACTTGGATCTGCTGCTTCCTCACAACAAATGGCAAAGTTTCCATGTGCAAAAGATCCATATGTGCTCAAATACATAGATTAAATGGACATGAGACCTTTTTTGCTGTTCAATTTCAGTAGCTTCAAACGAGTAATAAGCTAGCCTATAAGAGGCTTTCCTTGTTGACTCTGATGCACAGCCTGTAGTCTAACATGTAGAGCTAAAATGGGATAACCTGTTGTGATGGATTGCACTTTTTAAGAGGCTT
>NW_015281537.1:0-337 GCF_001447785.1 Gekko japonicus | reverse complement strand
CTCCAGGGTCTCGGGTGGAGGTCCTTCACATCCCCTGCCTTCAGAGTGCCCAAGCCTACCCAGCCCTTACTGATTTCCTCATTTCAACCCCCCCCCCAAATAGTGACTGAAGGACTCCGCCAGAGCAGAGTTTGAAAGCCCAAGCAACGCGAGAATAACGTGCAGTTGCAAAGCCTCTACACAAGAGGGCGGAGCAACACCACTTGTGATGCGGCACAATCACTTTCGTGCCGTCCCGCCCCCCCCAATCCATGCTCTCCTCCAACCTTGGTGATTTGCTGCGCGCGTCTTGTTTAACTACCTGATTGTGTTTCAGGGCTCTTTTTGTAGCAGGAGC
>NW_015281536.1:0-337 GCF_001447785.1 Gekko japonicus | reverse complement strand
AGGTATGGCATCCTTGCTTTCCATGCACACAGCAGTGGGAGTTGATATCATTACAACTCAGCATCAAAAGGATAGCAGCTCTCTAGGGGCTGGGCACCCAGCAGATGGAGCTTGGTGACCTACCTGAGGAGCGCACTTCAAGTGTCAAGAAGACCATTGGCCCATACAAATGAGAATCAAGCCAGTACTATATATTCCAATGAGTTTCAAGGTAGTCAATTGGAAGTCCTCTATCTCCTTAGATGTACAAAATAAACCTGTGCATGGGATTGCAGCTAGTCAGTTGCAGGAAGGGCCCTTGCTCAGCAGGAGAGCACCTGCTTGGCATGCAGAAGGT
>NW_015281535.1:0-337 GCF_001447785.1 Gekko japonicus | reverse complement strand
AACACGAACTCTTTCTTAACTGCATCAACCTCTGCATCTCTTTGTGACAATGACCAAGTTAATGTTATGATAGTTTGGTCACCGGTATGATAAAAAAGAGGCCAATAAGCACCTACTCGAGAATTCTCTCTGGAATTCTCTCTGCATTCGTAGGGAGCAGTGCATACATTTTAGGCATTGCAGTTGTACAAGGACATTTTTTTAAAAAAAGTTTAAATATATATTGGGAAGGATTAGGCAAGGACCAGTCTGTTTCTGTGCCGTAATCTTAGACCTGCTTTGCATCCTAGGATGGTGGGGGCAAGCTACGGGGTCATTACAAGGTGTTCTCGGCCAC
>NW_015281534.1:0-337 GCF_001447785.1 Gekko japonicus | reverse complement strand
TACCCCAGCTTTCTAAGACAAGGGGGTCCACACTTAAAAGCTGAGTAGCAGTATTTAAAATCAAAAATATAGCTTTAAAACTTTTAACTGTGGATCAGTGAAAATAATTCACAAAAAGGAGTGAAGCGAGACAAGCCAGGGCTGGTTTACTGCCCAAGTGACCTTTGCAATTGCTTAAGATAGCCAACTTGCAGGGGGCAGCAATGTGGGAATGTATATATCTCTTTGGGCCCCAGTTTCTCTTTTCCTAAGGGTGCTGCCTGCAAGGAAGAAAGTGATTTGCATGCCTTCATCCCCCGCCAGTTTGAGAGGAAATCTGAAGGCCTTTAAAAAAAAA
>NW_015281533.1:0-337 GCF_001447785.1 Gekko japonicus | reverse complement strand
ATCTCTGTAGCCTGGGGGTGAGCTGTAATTCTGGGGGATCTCCTGGTCACAACTGGAGGCTGGCGTCTCTATTTAGTGGAGAAAAGCACCTTCCCTGGGCTGGAGGTCCGCCACCATGGATCTAAAAGGTTCAGTGGTAGAGCTTATACCTTGCATGCAGAGGGGCCCTGGTTCAAGCACTGGCACCTTCATTTTCTGTGCCTAGTTGCATGAGTGGTTAAAGGACTTCTCCTGATTGTGTATAGTATTGGTTCTAGTGTGTCCTCTTCGTTCTGTTTAAAGGATGGGCCATTGCTTTGTGGATGAGCATCTCCTTTGCATACAGAAGGTCCCAAGT
>NW_015281532.1:0-337 GCF_001447785.1 Gekko japonicus | reverse complement strand
TTGTATACTGAAATAGTATCTTCAGCATTTTACACACTCCACCATAATTAATCAGGAATATTTGCAATGTACTGTGTGCTGTCCTCCAGACTTTCTGTGATGTCAGCATTGTTTGAGGCAGAAACATGTACAAATATAACACCTATGCTGGGTAGTTACCTTGTGTCAAACTGTTTTTTATTCACATACAGGAATGGCGTTTACCTACAGTGTTGATATGGTGTAAGCCTTTTGTCCCCTAGGACCACAATTCAATCTTGATTACCCATTCAAGACAATCGAAAATGGTATTTTCTATATGTGAAATTTTAAAGAGTAATAAACTCATACAGAATTT
>NW_015281531.1:0-337 GCF_001447785.1 Gekko japonicus | reverse complement strand
AACTCTTCATCAGGCTGGATGTTAAAAAGAGAGGTGGTGGGGAGCTTTCAGGCCGTGATCTTAAGGCCTCTTGGTTAGTATCCCGTGTGGAACACTTTGCTCTCTTCAGTGTGTGCAGGATGTGACTGGGATAAGGTTGTAACCCTGGTGTGCTGGGAACTGAAGCAAAGAATCGAAGCCTTTACCTTCTGTGTTTGAGGGTCAGCCTGTAGGGCACTTCTTCTCCTCTCCAGGCTGAACTGAGATTTTAGAAACTCCTCTTCCTTTCCTGAGGTCTTGACCCCCATCCTTTGCATGGTGGAATTTCTTTTCCATCTGCTCTGAAACATTCTGAACT
>NW_015281530.1:0-337 GCF_001447785.1 Gekko japonicus | reverse complement strand
TACATCCACTGGCAGCGAATTCCACAATTACTAAAGAATGAAAATAATTCCACTCAGAAACACAAACCTGCTAAACTACCTGTCAGTGAAATTGACACCAAAGAGACTCTGAAACAAAACAGTTTTAAGTTTGCACTAGAAAACCATCAGCAAAAGGTAGAAACCATCAGCAAAGGTAGAATGTTCTGTGGGTAGCAAATTCCATAAACTTGGTGTCACTACGAAGGAAGCTTTTTTTGTGTGCACCCACCTTCCACACTTCATATGACAGTGAAGCATAAAGAAGAGCCCCTGAAGTAAGGGCAGCATGGAATGGGAAAATGTCCATGGAAAAGCC
>NW_015281529.1:0-337 GCF_001447785.1 Gekko japonicus | reverse complement strand
TCCTATAAAAGATGTCGTCCCTGTCCTGACTTTTGTCATCTTTTTATCCGACACCTCAGTTTAACTCTTTCTACCCTGTTTTCAGGAAAGCCAACATCTTTGTTTCCCTCCTCCTGGACGTGGCCCTGGGAATCCTGCTGATGTGCTGGCTGTACCAGAAGGATCGGATCGGTCATCTTGCTAATGCGCTCATCCCGATGGCTGATGTAAGTCCAGCTGGGCTTGAGGTTGTGGCTCCAACCGTTAACGGACATGGTCTGCGTGGAGGAGAGGGACCGTCGCTCAGTGGCAGAGTGCTGGCTTCGCATGCAGAAGGCCCCCGGTTCAGTCCCCGGCA
>NW_015281528.1:0-337 GCF_001447785.1 Gekko japonicus | reverse complement strand
CTCAGTGGCGTATTCACTTGAGTGAGTGAAATAGTTTTGGAAGGCAGGGCTCAAGCAGGGTGTTTGTAAGGTGGTAGTGGTGGAGAATGGGTACAGTTTAGCAGGAATAGGGACTCTTATGTTGGCCTGATATAAGGTTGCAGATTTAGTGTCATTATAAGGTCTAGTTATGACATTTTTGAAAAACATTGAAATATGTATGTTATGGAACCAGAGATGGGGTTGTTACAAGTTTGCACTGGGTCCAGAGAGGACCAGTTAGGAGGACATATAGTCCAGGGAGTCTTTTTACCTGCAATTCTGGCAGCTATATAGGGCCACATGACCACATGAATGT
>NW_015281527.1:0-337 GCF_001447785.1 Gekko japonicus | reverse complement strand
CTTTGCACAAATGAAACTAGAGACCGATCTCTGGATAAATGCGTGCTTTAAATCATATGTTCAGCTGCACATGTGTTGAATGGAACACAAGAATTACCCAATGCATGTCTAAAGAAAAAAACCCAAGTGTACACTGTACACGGATATGACATGCAGCCACCATCTCTTGTGAACAGGTCTGTAGTCAAATTTATTTATAATCTTCAGCGACAAAAACAGAAACCAAATACTGGAAAGCTGTAGACTTTGCTCCTATATATGAAGGCTACAGTAACCTTTCCCCTGTATTTAAGAAACAGAGTAAAATAGACAGATGGGAAGGGCAGAGGGAGGATAT
>NW_015281526.1:0-337 GCF_001447785.1 Gekko japonicus | reverse complement strand
TGGGTCCTTACAGGTCTTCTCCCGTGTATTTTGGGTACTAGATAATGGCAAAGGAGGTCTGTTTCCATGGCCAGCTGATGAGTTTCCCAGATAACATCTGGCTGGCTACCAAACCCTTGAGTCTGGTCCAGCCAAGGACTGTCTTGTGTTCCTAACCTGTGGGCTTTCTAATAGAAGGCCACTCCAGTGGCTAGCTCTGTGTCCTGATGCCACAGGTCAAGTTGCAACGGGACCAGAACAGTGGGCGACATACTGTCAGTCTGATCCAGAAGGGGGGTTCTGGATCTGTCAAATATTTGCAATTAAGATTGCTACATGGAGTCTATTGAGAAATGTT
>NW_015281525.1:0-337 GCF_001447785.1 Gekko japonicus | reverse complement strand
GGGCCGTGTCCCAGTGCTGGCCCTTTCCGTGGCCAAATGATACACACGTACACGCCACACAACTTAGAAAACAGGCCAAATCTCTCTTTTCTGCATCCCCAACACGGCTGTTGTGGAATCGCTGCTCGGCGAGAACTGAATTCAAATCCCACCTCCGCCATGACTTCGCACTTGCAAAATCTGAGTTTAGATCAGGTTGGTTTGACGCTGGGAAGAGTTGGGTTCAAATCCTCACGTTGCTCCCTGGGCGATCGTGAGCCAGTCCCTCTCTCTCTCTCTTTCCTCAGCCTGTCTTCCCATGCAGGGTTGTTGCGAGGAGGAGGAGATTGGATTTATA
>NW_015281524.1:0-337 GCF_001447785.1 Gekko japonicus | reverse complement strand
AAAAAATTCTGAACTAGGAGAACACAAATACCTGAATCAGATCCAGTCTGTCCAGGCCACGTTTGGTAAATACTCAGCTATAAACCATTTACTGTAAAAGTTCATCTTCAGAATATTTTGTATAAATAAATGGCTGTTAGCCTATGTTCCATAAACATTTTGCTGCTATCCTCGGGATCACGCAACCATCAGCAACATGCTTCTGACTTTGAGCCAAGGCCTTAATAAATAGGTGCTATCTGTGGACTACAATCAAAACATTAAAAATGAATGTGGCACAAAAGAAGCTCTGATCAATGAACTACAGTTTGGCAGCTGCCAAAGATCTTTCTGGTCT
>NW_015281523.1:0-337 GCF_001447785.1 Gekko japonicus | reverse complement strand
GGTATAAATCCAATATCTTCTTCTGCTGCGGTTTCTTCTTCCCCACCCTCAGAGTTTGAACCTTAGACGCAATTGATGCATTCAGTCTAATCCAAGGGATGCGCTGGCGTTTCCATGGTAAGGGTGTTGGTGTAAATACATTCCCATGTAAGAATATTTTAACTGTGGTTGAAATACCTACAAGTCTCTGTTCTATCTCAGGGGACCCTCTCTGTGATGGGATACACGGGAGAGATGGACTCCCCAGAGGGGGCGGTTATTGTGAATCCTTCACTAACCCAGATTTCTGCTAGGCCAGAAGACCGCTTCCCTCTGTTCTCTACCATTAAAGTGCTAC
>NW_015281522.1:0-337 GCF_001447785.1 Gekko japonicus | reverse complement strand
AAAACCATCACAGTAGTTTGGGCTTTCATGACCACCAAGCCAAAATCCAAGATGAGGAAATGGATGGGGAAACGGTTTGCGAACTCTGTTGTTTTCCTCTGTTTATTCATCCAAGCAAGTATTTGTGCAACATGGTTTTGTAATGACTCTCCATTCCCTGATGTTGATATGCATTCTGTGACTGGAGAGATCATACTGGAATGCAACGAAGGGTCTACGAACATGTTCTTCTATACTCTGGGGTACATGGGATTTTTGGCTCTTGTAAGCCTTGTCGTAGCTTACTTTGGTAGAAAGTTGCCCGATGCTTTCAATGAAGCCAGATTTATCACTTTCA
>NW_015281521.1:0-337 GCF_001447785.1 Gekko japonicus | reverse complement strand
ACCTTGACCTGAGACCTTGGAGAGCAGCTTCCAGTCTGAGCAGACAGGGGTCTGATTGCTGGACAGAGTGTCTGATTCAGTCGAAGGCAGTCTCATGTGTTCATGTGAAGGGTGACCTCGATTTGCGACGGCACCTCTTACGCTGCAGGCTGAGCAAGTGGGCGAGTCCGGGATGGCGTAACTGATGAGACAGACAGCCACGATCGGTAGGGCTGGGCGGCCCCGCTCACTTGACTCAGCGTGCAGCAGCGTCATACATCCATGTGACAGAGCAGAGGTAGTTTGGCCACAATTGTTCATAAACTGGTTTTCTCCCAACTGAAACGTATTTCCTTGG
>NW_015281520.1:0-337 GCF_001447785.1 Gekko japonicus | reverse complement strand
ACCACTACACCAAACTTAACCACTACAGCCCAATAACCATGCAATATTCAACAAAGTATGGATGCATCCTTAGTAGAGGGAGATTCAGAGCAGATATCTGAAAGTTACCCTCTTTCATGGAAAGCATACAGAGGACGTTCATGCTCTATGAGCCACTCACAATATATATGAGCATGGATGGACGGCACCAAACGGCCAGCAACAATGCAAAATCAGAGCAGGCAACAGAATCTGTCCACAGGGTTCCCCCTGTCCCCAGACACTATTCCAGGTCTACCACTGCATGTTTTACTGAACATACCTGCAGCTTCCTCTCTCAGTAGGGCTTCTCTGCACT
>NW_015281519.1:0-337 GCF_001447785.1 Gekko japonicus | reverse complement strand
CTGCTAGATTGGAACAGGTATGTGCCGTCAGAAGCACGGCCTTCTATCAGCCATTGACAGGCAGGGATAGCTTGTGGAAGCCAACCTCTCTGCCAAGCATGAGGCCAAAGGGCTAGAGGGAGTTTCAGATGGAGAAAGACAGTGGAGAGCAGAGCTCAGGGACCTTGAAATAGGTGCTGTCAAAAACAAAAAAGAGGAATGCAACAGACAGAGAACAACAGGCAAGCCAATACACCAAATGCAGACCTACAAGCATCTCAGAAAAGAAGCATTATAAGGTCTGATGCTGCCATAGTGCTGGGCTCTTCCAGTAAGAACCTAAGCCACCGTTGTTAAC
>NW_015281518.1:0-337 GCF_001447785.1 Gekko japonicus | reverse complement strand
GATAAGTAAAATAAACAATGGAACAAGTGGATTACAACATTTAGAAAGCAATGCAGTAAAAACAAGGCAATACATGCACTAAACCACACCCCTGCTCTCCGTTATAAAAATGCCCTCCTTGAACACTTCTGTTTTATACATTCATTCTGTCCTCGTGTTATAAATGGAGGGCAGAGTGCCTTGCCTGATAAACTCATGGCACAATCTGAACCGAGGGCTTCCTGGTTGCTCCCTCAGCCTCTTAGGCTGCATTGGATCCACAGAGGCAGTCTCTTCAGCTTCTGCAATTGCAGTAGTATCTCAGTGAATGTTAGAGGTCCATGGTGAAAGCACAGCT
>NW_015281517.1:0-337 GCF_001447785.1 Gekko japonicus | reverse complement strand
TGCTTACAGGACTCCACAGCTTAGAGGGTCCATTGCAGGTGACTAGAAAGGGCAGCTGAACTTTCACATGGAAGAACCTTGTAAGCGTCCGTGAACCTGCACACACAGCTTCCTCATATTATTATGGAAGAGGCTGAGGGAAGAGTGGCCTTAAAGAGAACAATTTCCTCTCACTCCAGGCGGGGGCAGCAGTCAGTAAGCCTGTGGTCTCTGCCGTCTCCCATATCCACTGCCTGAGGCGCTTACCTCCAGGTCATCTCTTTTCTTTTTTTAAAAGCCATTTTTAATTGGAACATTTTACAAGATTTAATTTAATTTATCTCATCACAGTATAATA
>NW_015281516.1:0-337 GCF_001447785.1 Gekko japonicus | reverse complement strand
TCCTGAAGATCTCCAAGGAGGGGTCTCCCCCCACCTCTTCAGGGATTCCATTCCACAGAGCAGAAGCCATGATGGAGAAGGCATGGGCTCTGGTCAGTGCAGATGGGCCACCCAAAGTAGTGGGACATCCAACAGAGGGCTGCCTGAAGACATTAAGGAAGGAGGCAATAGTTCAGATATTGGATCCCAGATCAAAAAGGGCTTTAAAGGTCATAAACAGTGCCTTGAATTGAACTCAGAATCAGACTGGCAACGAATGTAGCTGTCTCAAAGGGGGCAAAATATATCCTCAGTGACTGGCCTTTGTCAAGAGTTGAGCTGTGGCATTCTGGACCAG
>NW_015281515.1:0-337 GCF_001447785.1 Gekko japonicus | reverse complement strand
GTAGGAATTTCAACGCTACCCACTCTGACAATGTTTGTATACGAAACGAGAGGCGATATGCATCCACCTGGAGGTTGGCAACCCACACCAGAAGCGACTGTAGGCACAGATGAATACAGGAAAGCTCTATATTCTGTGCAGGGGGTGGGAGACAGGCCCACACTTTAAGAGCAGCAGAAGAGGTTTCTGTTTTCAGTTTCCAGACCACGTTTTCAGGAGAGCAAATGGTGTTCAAGTAATTCCCAGCGTGTTTAGATAGTTACATCTGGCTTCACCTTTAAAATGTTGCACCTGCCTTCAACTGGCTCACCCACCCAGAGTCTGCACCTGTCCCCCC
>NW_015281514.1:0-337 GCF_001447785.1 Gekko japonicus | reverse complement strand
CTTACCCACAAGCCACTCCCACTCATCCCTGCTTCCTCCAGCTGTAAAATGGGAATGCCTGTGACCTACCTGACAGGGATGTCGTGATGATAAATGCGATAAGGATTTTAAAGCTCTCTTCCATGCTGTGCTCCGTCTACATTAGAGAGGCTTGAAGAGAGCTCTGCCATGGAATGAGTTTTGAATGGCAGCCAATGGTGGGATTCCTCTCTCAATACCATCTTTGTTTGGAGCTCAACACGCTATATCACCACACACACCATACAGATATTTGAGGAGGAGTTTTTGTTTGCATGGCCAGAAATCATATGGCATAATTAGATCCCATTAGCTACTT
>NW_015281513.1:0-337 GCF_001447785.1 Gekko japonicus | reverse complement strand
CACCCAGTACAGTGTGTATATGGCTGTTTGGGTATAAGTATATGTGCATGTGTCTGCAGTGGGAGAAGGTACAGTTATTCATACTGCTCTTAAGAGAATGTTCAGGACCATCAACAAAATGTGGCTCACTGTGTTCTTCTGTCTGTGGGACTCATCCAAGAGAACATACACACACACAAGAGTCCTGCACTCCCCAGTCCAGTTTCTAGCTGTGAGCACGATATTGTTTTTTAGGGGCTCGATCTTTATGGAGAGTATGCAAAATTCAAAGACATCATTTTGCTGCATTGTCCTGCATTGTTTGGAGATGTATAGAAAAAAGGCTTTTCTAAAATCC
>NW_015281512.1:0-337 GCF_001447785.1 Gekko japonicus | reverse complement strand
CTTCGGTTTTCTCCTATCTGTTAAAAACAAAGAGAGCAAGGGGAAGAGACAGAAAGTGGGAAGGAAAATGTTTTCACAACAGGGCTCTTAATTAATCAGTCATCAAATTCAGAGAATCTGCATTCCTGTGTACAATTGGAGGTTTGCAAAATTATACACGGGATAGAGAAGGTAAAGATGTATTTTTCTCCCTTTCTTTCTCTCTGTGCTCGATTCAGTCCCATCCCAGTCTCCACCACCCAACCAGTAAAAGAACTCAGGGGAACTGGGGGTCGCAGGAAAAGTCCTGGGACCCAGAATCCTACAACAGTCCATCGGTGGCTACTAGCCACAAGGT
>NW_015281511.1:0-337 GCF_001447785.1 Gekko japonicus | reverse complement strand
CGGGGCCAAACGCCTGGGTAACGAGACCGGCCAGGAGCTTAAGCTTACACGGAAGCTGACCGTCTGAAGGTGCTTCTTACCGAGACAGACCCTCGGTCCATCTAGCAGTTTGGCTTCCTGTGGCTGGCAGGAACTCAGGGAGGTCCCAGGCTGACAACAGTATCTGCCAGCACCTTCAGCCTGACAGCCTTCAAATGGAGATAGAAGAAATTGGCTCTGGGACCTTCAGCGCTCCCCCATTTTAGCCACTGTCCTTCCTCTGGCCCTGCCCCATGGGGATGTGGAACCATTCTAGAGCTAGTTCCATGGGGAAGATTCACAGAGGAGAGGTCTATCA
>NW_015281510.1:0-338 GCF_001447785.1 Gekko japonicus | reverse complement strand
TTTATCATGCTGTTTAGGTTCGCCATATGTAGTAAGATGTGAATGCGTAATGTGCCTGGGTCCCTAGCCATCCATCTCCCCTCTTTCCAACCATAGGGGGAAAAGCAATGTTTTGTTGCAGAACTACTCTGCTTTCTGTACTTGGAACCAGAATCTCCCCTGAAGATGTGCCATTGTTCCATGTTCTTTTTGCCATATATGCCATTGCTCTGTGTTTTTGACTAGCTCCAAACCATCTGAATTTGCATGTTGCAAGGCCTTTGTCTGCTGCTTAAGCCTCAAGAATAGTGCTCTTTGACATCTCTCATTCTGTTTAGCTTTTGTGTTTCCTCTTCAGT
>NW_015281509.1:0-337 GCF_001447785.1 Gekko japonicus | reverse complement strand
TTCAGTGGCAGAGGGGGGGCTTCCACCAAATTTCTCCTCCCACTGCTTTGCCCACTGTGCTGTGCATGAGAATGTTCTGATCTCCAGGAGCAGCATTTCAAGGAGCTCAGCGGGTAGCAGCAGCAAGGGCATTTTAAAAACACTGTCTAATTGCATCAAAATGAATTAATCCTGGTCTTTTAGCTGTTCTGTGTTGCATGTGTACCACAGACCTGCTGGAAAGATGTTCAGCATTCAGTTGCTCTCCTGCTGATCTAAGAAAAAACATGCAGGAACAAAATTGCTTTTGGCAAATTCAGGACCCCTGAATATTTACTTCATTTGTACCCTGCCTTTC
>NW_015281508.1:0-337 GCF_001447785.1 Gekko japonicus | reverse complement strand
GAGGGTCCATCATGAGATGCTGGAAAGAAGGCGGAATCTGCAATTAGCAGCCCGGAGACACCCGGATCTAGATAGTAAGGAGGAGATCGCACGCACGCTATAAAGGGTGGAGAGAGGGAGAGACTGGCCGGGGACGCAACACGTCAAATTAATCCTGACCTCGCCAGGACTGACCCTGCAGCTGAATCGTGACTTTGACCCTTTGGACTGTTTCTGGACCTCGACTTTTGGATCTGCCTGAACCTGCTGCTGTTGCTGACTCCGCGTATGACCTAGGAACTGGACTTTGACCACGCCAGACTGGATTGTGCCTTCATAAGAACATAAGAGACGCCAA
>NW_015281507.1:0-337 GCF_001447785.1 Gekko japonicus | reverse complement strand
CCGTGGCATGAGTGGGGATTTGAACCTGATTCTCCTAGGTCCCAGTCCAGCACTCTAACCACTACGCCATGCCGGTTTACTTAGAAGGGAGGGCCGTTGCGCTGACGTCCACATTAGCATGGTCCATAAGCTTGGGCTGCAAGAGGTACTCAAGGGTCTTCTTGATAATGGTGCGATAATGTTCATAAGGTGGCAGGCGTAGCTGTTCTTGGGGCTCAGCCCCACTCGGGATCCTTGCAGAGCTGTGCAGATTGCAACAAGATGTTGCAAGAACTGTATTTCTTTACCAAAAATTATAGGCGGGCTGAAAAAAAATGAAGCTTTTCAAAGTCATGTT
>NW_015281506.1:0-337 GCF_001447785.1 Gekko japonicus | reverse complement strand
GCTTGGGATTAAACAGGGTGGTATAGCAGAGGGAATGTCTGACGGGGACTGGGAAGACTCCAGTTTCAGTCCCCAATCTGTCATGAAGCTCACTGGATAACCTTGGGCTGGCTGGTTGCTCACTCTCAGCCTAACCTACCTTACACATTTATTGTGAAACAAAATTTGGGACAGGAGAACTGTGCGTTGCCCTGACCTCCATGGAGGTAGGGTGGGATAAAAATATGATAGACACGGCACAAGTGTTGCCATTCCGTCGTACTGATTGGTCTTCAAGATATCTAGCATCTGCTTAGCTTAGGAGACAGCAGGAAAGGACCTTGGGATAGTTATGTCA
>NW_015281505.1:0-337 GCF_001447785.1 Gekko japonicus | reverse complement strand
TGAATGTCTCTTGCCTTGAAAACTGCATGGGTTTGCCATACATCGGCTGCGACCTGATGGCACCCCCCAAAAAAACTATATTTGTCTGAACACCAAAACAATATCATGTGTGAAGAATAGCAACTGTGACATCTAAGGGGGAGTTTTTTTGAGTGACAAGAGGGCTAATTTGGTGCACCTGTCTCTTGTATAGTACTCGGAGAATGTCCCGTCCGCTATGCAAAGTGGGGATTATATCAAATCCCCACATGTGTTAGTACCCCGAGGTATTTCCCTAGGGGCAGCCATGCTGGAAACTGTCGTACAGATAGAGCTTAAATCAACAGCAGTATGCAAA
>NW_015281504.1:0-337 GCF_001447785.1 Gekko japonicus | reverse complement strand
GAGGAATAGTGTTTTCATTCGTAGCCATTTCAGACCGACTTCTCTGAGAGGCTCAAACGGCGGCTTCATCAAAGCGTCCAGGACAACGTTTAGCTTCCATGTAGGGAAGCGATGCGTTTGAGGAGGGGACTTGGCTGTTGCCCCTTGAAGAAATAGTTGAATGTGAGGATGTTTGGATAATCTCACGCCTTCCAGTGTAGGGATTACAGTAGTGATCGCCGCTAATTGTCTACGTAATGTGGAGGCTCGCAGACCCGTGTCTAGCCCCTCCTGTAGAAAGGCTAGTAGAGATGGTACCGAAGGTGAAAGTGGGTCGACTCTCTTGCGCCTACACCAA
>NW_015281503.1:0-337 GCF_001447785.1 Gekko japonicus | reverse complement strand
TTACAGTTCACCTCAGCATATGGCAGGGGGTGACAATGCCTTTTAGAAACATGCAGAGGTAGCAAGAACAGTGTCTTCACATGGACGCCTATTGGGCAGAATCTGCTCAGTTTGTGCCACTTCATTGGTTTCTCATTTCTACCGTACTGCAAAATATCTTTAGATTCCCAGCGTTGTTGTGAAGCAACCAAATATAGGAGTTTTGTATGACATGGATTTGAATTCTTAAATTTAAAAGATGTTGAATCAGTCTGACAGTGCCATCTAGGGTTGCCAGACCGGGGGGGGGAGGACATCCCCCACCCTCAGCTCCTCTTTCCTGCCACCACTCAGAGCT
>NW_015281502.1:0-337 GCF_001447785.1 Gekko japonicus | reverse complement strand
TGATTTGACTGGCAACCTGACACTCAGCTTGGCAGTCAAGCAAGCAAAGCAGGCCCGGCTGGAATATAAGAATACAATTACATCAATAGGATCGATGCAACCAAGGGAAAGTACCTGTTTAGAAATGTCATTATTAGGTTAATGTGTCTTCTTATGAAATGAGGGTCGTGGTTGCTACCTGATAACTGTGTAAATTGGCCCAGTGGAAACTGGAGACATTATTTTGAGATAGTTATAAAAATGTTGCACACCCTCCAACATTTCACCGATAAAAACAGGAGTGTGTATGAATGAATGGAACCTGAGAGATCACATCATGGCATGGTGGAGAATAACA
>NW_015281501.1:0-337 GCF_001447785.1 Gekko japonicus | reverse complement strand
AAACAGAGTTTTAAAATGTTTCCAGCACAGCACATATACACTATGTCAGAAAGAAATAGTGGCTAGTCTTTCAGGCAAAGGCTGTTTCCCTAGCTGCTTTGGGTAAAAGGGGGGGGGGATCTGCCAAGGAAAATATCATGGAATAGTACCTAACATGTAGTTTAGTTTTAAGTCTGTGAAAAACTTTCAGGCAGTTTTTATTGCATTGCTCATTGCATTACTATCCTGACTTTATTGCATTGCTTTTCAATTCTTATAATACAGTCTTATTGAAATGTTTATTGTTATGTATTATACAATTCTATTGCAATTTTTAAAAATGTAATCCAGCTTCAGT
>NW_015281500.1:0-337 GCF_001447785.1 Gekko japonicus | reverse complement strand
GGGGGGGACTTTCCTGGACATTTTTGTACTCTAATGTATATATTATATAGCAATAATTTGGGTATGTATGTTCTGATTATACTTTGCCATGACTGCCTCCTCTCCAAAACCAGAGACAACAGTTGTACAAATAAATGGGCATATTATAACACTTTCATGTCTCTTGAAAAGGACGTGTCTGTTTCTACTCTAAACCCAACTCTAGTTAACTTCTAAAATACTTGTTACATGTAGTTACTGCATTAGTCAGTAAACACCATGGATCATTCATTCCCATTGCCGCAATTCTCTAACAAGAGTAATGGGTTTTCATTGCCATCATTCCTGACACAAAGTG
>NW_015281499.1:0-337 GCF_001447785.1 Gekko japonicus | reverse complement strand
TCTTCTTCTTCAATTGGCCTTCTATAACAGGCTTATTACAGTGCTCGTTCAGTATTTCAGTTCAATTCTGTTTGAGTGGCTTGCCTATTTAGCTCTGAAACATCAACAGTAGAGTCTAAGTGAGACTTTAGCCATATGTAAAGTGGTTGCTCACATCTGAAAATGGCTGAGTGTATTAAGGAAATCAGGCAAGAAGAACACTGCAATGAGGATCTCAGTTATTTATTTATTTACTTAGTTATTTGCCTTATTTAGTTATTTACTCTGTTACTTAGAGCATTTCAATTATTTACTCTTAGCCTTCAACGATTAAGAAGAATACATTTACACAGTAGTC
>NW_015281498.1:0-337 GCF_001447785.1 Gekko japonicus | reverse complement strand
GCATCGGTGTGCTTTTATGTGCAAAACCAGGGCAAAAACTTTGGCTTCCTAAGCACTCTCTTCGTTATGGCAGTGTTGACCTTTCTGAACTGGGATGATGAAGCTGTTCAAGGCTGACTGGCTGGTAATCCTTCCAGGCATTCTTTTGCTCCACTGCTTGATTTACTGCCGGCGAGAGAAATGAGCCCAGGAGAGAATGCATGGGGTGGGGGGAGAGGTATCTGAACAGCAAAATACATTGTTGTTGACTTGCCATAAAGAATAAACAAATGGAACAGGGTACTCAGAGTCTTGGAGCCTTATTTCAACATTTAACCTCTGTCTTTTCCAATTATTT
>NW_015281497.1:0-337 GCF_001447785.1 Gekko japonicus | reverse complement strand
CCAGCCATAATGTTCCTTTGAGCAGAAAGTCAAACCTGGGAAAATTTAGGAGAGAACCACCCAATACTAACAGGTGCAGCTCCTGCTTAAAGGCTCCTTCTCTCCCCGCTTTGCAGATCTTCTCTGGTTCTAAACATGCCAAAGAACAGAAACGGTTTGCAATGTTCACTCCAGCTGAGAGCAGACAGTTGGCTTAGCAACAGGGGGATGATGTTTGGGGGACAGCCTTAAATTTATCCCCTGGGGAGATCTGTAAACAGGCAGAGGAGGAAAAGAGCACTGAAGGCAGGCATCGGATTGCCTCAGTTAGTATTTTCTAAAGCCAGATATTTCATTA
>NW_015281496.1:0-337 GCF_001447785.1 Gekko japonicus | reverse complement strand
CAAGGCCATGGTTTCAGATCCTGACCTGATATTCGTTAACTGAATGAAATGGCTTGTGTTTGGATGATCGAACCATAGCTAGCTGAATGAAATCATGGTGTTGTGTGATGTCCGAACCGTGACATCCAATTAACATTCATTCTGTTACCTAATGCAGATTCCCCCCCTCCGAGTAATTTTCCCTACCTCTAAATGCTTTGACACTTACAAAAATCACAAAAATCCTTTTCTAAGATGTTCTGCTTGCAGAGATGGACTTTTTGGGTTCCTTCTCACCTAGTAGCCCATTGAGCACCCTGAAACGTTGGTCTTTGTGGTCATTAGAACCCCCCCCCCC
>NW_015281495.1:0-337 GCF_001447785.1 Gekko japonicus | reverse complement strand
GACCAACATGGCTACCCACCTGAAGTTGTATACGCAGCTACTATAATTTGCACAACCATGGTTCAAAAAAACACTGCCACTGTTGTGTAAATTGGGTCAATATAGAACCCCCTCTGTGGAGATACAGACATAAAACGAAATGCCACAGTTCTCCCAGTGAGTGCTGCCTCCCCAAAAGCATAGCCTTGCACACTTATGGACACTTGGCTTTGGTGCCTAACATAAGCCCGTCTGCCATGCTGCAGCCTCAACCTAAAGCTGTTTCATGACTTTTTTTGTGTTGGGAAACCCTAATGAGACTGGTTTTAGGGAAGATGAGAAGCAGCAGAAAGTTGTG
>NW_015281494.1:0-337 GCF_001447785.1 Gekko japonicus | reverse complement strand
GAGGCTGTTCCAAAGACATGGGGCACTTACTGAGAAAACTCAGGGCCAGACTGTGGCAGAATGTGCCTTAAACAAGAGTGTACAGATGACAGACCTCACTGGGAAGAACAGAGCTGCTGCCATAGGGTCGTCAGCCTGTAGCATTTGAAGAGTGGGAGTATTTGAGGCAGGGACTGGGGGAAATGACATTGTGCGATGCTGGCGCACTCCCATTTGGGCTCCGGCTGCTGCACTAAGCAAGGGTGGGGGTGCAGTGTAAGTCTACTGAGGAACATGCAGGGGATGGTAGTCCTTCAGGTGTATAGGCCTAGGGCTGCCACCTCTGGGTTCAGAAATT
>NW_015281493.1:0-337 GCF_001447785.1 Gekko japonicus | reverse complement strand
GAGAGCGCCCCTCCCAGCTACCCGCCAACACTGTGGTTCTTGTTCAAACCTTGTGGGGATGGCTCTTCTCTACCTCAAAGAGCTGAGGGATCCTGGAAAAAGAGCACCCATATTTGAGGGATGTCAGACACCTTTACAGATTTCACCTGACATGCTGGGCTATGCTTCAAATACATGTTTTTGATGGATTTGTATATGTATCCCTGTCCTATAAAGATAAAAGCAAAGCAAAGCAAAACAGTGCAGGTCAGGATCCAAAGAAGCCTCTTTGTAGAGGTAAACTGCTCCCACGCTTGAATGGGGGGACTAGTTACAAGTTGTTTCAGAGCTGCTCTCT
>NW_015281492.1:0-337 GCF_001447785.1 Gekko japonicus | reverse complement strand
AACAACCCTGCAAGGTAGGTTGGGCTGAGCATGTGGCTGGCCCAAGGACACACAGCAAACTTCCATGGCAGGGTAGGGATCCAAACCTGGGCTTCCCAGATCCTTGCGCAACACTCCAACCACCGCGCCACGCTGGGGCTAATAATGTCCTCAACTGATCCTCGTGGGGGACTTGGCGTCACAAGCGTCACTGCTTTCCATCACTTAATTCCCCCTCCTTCCTTGCAGAGTGCCTCTTTGCTTGCTCTCCAGATTAAGGTGTGATCACCTTTCCGGGCAGCTTATCACCGTATCTTGAATGCAAAGGGCTCTACGTTGTGTCATCTTCGCTGAGCGC
>NW_015281491.1:0-337 GCF_001447785.1 Gekko japonicus | reverse complement strand
TCCTAGTTGTTACCCCACTTAACGGTGGCTGCTCTAGGCATAGCTTCTCTATAGTGACTTCTCCCACCTTGCGGAATGGGCTCCCCGGGGAGGTCAGGAGGGCAACATCTTTAGAAGCTTTTAGGAGATGCCATAAGGCCATTTTATATGGGAGGGCTTTTAGTGGGGTTTGAGCTGCAGGCATTGTCTTGGGGGAGGTTTTATTGCGGTTTTTTAATGCTGGAAAAGGGAATGGTGGAGTGTAAATATTGTAAGGAATAAAATAAATAGACTGTCCTGTACCCAGATCCTTGTGTGTGCAGGGCACGCACTGGATATTTGTTACCAGAACAATTTG
>NW_015281490.1:0-337 GCF_001447785.1 Gekko japonicus | reverse complement strand
TGCAACACCCAATTTCATCTCCTGGCTGCTCCAGGAATGGATCTCCCGGAATCACAATTGATTTCCAGCAAAACAAAGTGGAATGCACCAACATAGCCATTTGTCCCTCCCTCTGGCAATCAGGTTGCCAGCATGAACATGTGCTCTCTGGAAAGTGTGCATATGTGGGGCAAATCAGGAGCACATCTATCCCTGTGGACCATCTTGTCCTGCTGTCAGCAGTCTTTCATAGTGGATGCCTGGGGCTTCCAAAGGAAACCATCTGTAAGCCACCAGAAATCGCCCAAAGTACTCTCTCCTAGTCCATCAACATTACCTGGGCTTGCCCACCACCACC
>NW_015281489.1:0-337 GCF_001447785.1 Gekko japonicus | reverse complement strand
AAACCTGGTCTTCCCAGATTAGAGTCCGCTTCATATGTTTAGGCGATGTAGCACTTAGAGTAGAACTGGGGAGACCCAGGTTCAGATCTCTGCTCTCTCACGGAGCTTGGTAAGTTCAAGCCTCCTCCCAATTTTATCTGCACAACAACCCTATCAGGTAGGTCTGGCTGACACGATGTGTCTGGGCTAAAGTCAGCCAGCAAGATTCCAAGGCAGCGTGTGGATCTGAACCCGGGTCCCCCAGACCCTAGTCCAACAACTGAACTGCTACACCACACTGGCTCTCTTAGCCATCAGAGCCAGTACTGAACCTGGGACAGAATCACAGAAGAAGAGA
>NW_015281488.1:0-337 GCF_001447785.1 Gekko japonicus | reverse complement strand
TGGGAAAAGGAGTGAACCATAAAATGAAAGGGGCGACCAAGGGAAGTTATGTAATGGGAGAAGAAGAGGAAGGCAGCTGTGGTGGGAACCATACTTTGTGTGTTGGGATAAACTGATAATTTTATCCATCCCCAGGCATTCCAGCACTACAATGGAACACTTCGTTTGTTTGTAATTGTGCATAGCTGTGAATGGTTTCATATCACAGTGAATGTTCAAAATTTATGGACTGGAACTGAGACAACAGTAGCTTGCCTCATGAAATAACTGACTAAATAAAGATTTGAATTGGGGACCTCACAGCTGATACTCTTGCAGTGCCATCCTAAGCAGAGTT
>NW_015281487.1:0-337 GCF_001447785.1 Gekko japonicus | reverse complement strand
GTGGCTCAGTAGAAGAGCCTCTGCTTTGTGTGCAGAACATCCTGGGCAGGAGCCACGGACAATCTCATGGGGGTCAGATCAAGAATCTCTCCGGCCCAGTCTCCTGTCTCTGATCCCGAGTGCTTCAATAGAAATCTATGAAGGCAAGGTGACTGCTTCCGGTCATGCATTCATTGCCTATAAGCAATGCTTAGCTTCTCAGCTTTAAGAACAAAAACAATCCGTTACTTGCAAGCCAAACAGCAGTTTGGATCACGTCTTGACTTCTGGTCACCTTTTTGTGTTTTTAAATGTTATTTGGAGATCATCGTAATGGGATTATCTCTACCCCATCCCT
>NW_015281486.1:0-337 GCF_001447785.1 Gekko japonicus | reverse complement strand
AAAATAGCCCTGCTTCTGAGTAAATGTGTGTGAAATTAGGCAGGAAACAGCTGACAACTTGTCTTCTAATCGTGCCCCAACACTCCACCCCTTGGGGCCTCTTCAGCTACTTGTTTGTGGCAAAGTGAGTAAAATGATTGAAATAAAGGACGGGAGGAACACAAAAGGCGAAGGGGAAGACGTTTTATAGCTGCCAAGTATAGGAACCAACAACTGGTCTCACAGTCACCTGAGGTTCCTTGCCTGTGACTGAAAGGAAGGCCGTGAAGTAGTTTCCTCCTATTGCTTGTGATGGGGATCTGTGTTGGGACTCCACCCCAAAACATGGGTGGTTTGC
>NW_015281485.1:0-337 GCF_001447785.1 Gekko japonicus | reverse complement strand
AAACATAATCCAAATAAAACTAGAAAGCAACCCCAACTAGCTATGGGTCTATAACCCAACGAAATATGGGTCTATAACTCCATATATCCCATTACATGCACAAAAACAGCAACATGGTGATTCCTATAGGGTAGACACACTAAGGAGCAAGTGAGCATTTCCCATGATTTTTACACTCCAGGCTACCTCCACCAGCTAATGTAAGTTGCTGTTTATAGACAGAAAAGCTGCTTAAAGTTGCACCAGCAGCTGGAGTCATTTGGGAGTAATCAAATTACTGCCTGGAGCTCCCACACTATGGCTGCAATCCTAAACACACTTAGTAGGGAGTAAGTCC
>NW_015281484.1:0-337 GCF_001447785.1 Gekko japonicus | reverse complement strand
GCTCTGAACCACTACACCAAACTACACTACACCAGGAGCTATAGTGGTGGTGGTGGGGGGAGAAGATGAAGAAACAATACAAGCGAGTGGCATCAAAACCTACCCACCAAAAAATGATGGGAAAGCAACAACATGGATGAATAATTGCACAGAGAAGGCAACATAAAGCCTTGCTGCCCATTTTATAATGGTCAAAATTGTGTTGCAATGCAATCAATATTATGTTGTTGTTGTTTTTTAAATGGCATGTCTCCAGGACAACTTGGGCAGGCAGGAGGGTATTAGGCAGGATGAACATGGGCCACTGATGATCCAAAATGGTGGCATAGCAGGAAAA
>NW_015281483.1:0-337 GCF_001447785.1 Gekko japonicus | reverse complement strand
GAGCAATCCCATTCTGGCTTAAAAGTGGTCCCAACATTGCTTCCATGCCTCGTTTTTCCTATCAGCACACTAACTTGCCAAAGGGTTCTAAGCATCCCGTCCTTTCTTCCTCGGAGGCTACAAAGTCATCTGTCCGTATCTTGACTAGAAAGTGTTCTTGTGCATTGTTACTCAGCAAAATAAGATGATTTTTTTTTCCAGCCCTGGATGCAATCTAGATTTTTTATTCTATAGACAGTTTATCTGACTCCTCAGATGTACAGGTCTGGATGTGATGCCCCCACACTCACTGTTGGCTCCACAGCACATGGGCAGGAACCTGTGATACAGCTGGTCC
>NW_015281482.1:0-337 GCF_001447785.1 Gekko japonicus | reverse complement strand
TTTTTTTCTTCCATTTTGTGTCATTTTGTGACCTGGGCGTTGTTGACACCTCGGACCTTGTTGGCTAGCAAAACTGGCAGGGGTGAATTAACCAACAAAGGCTTGCTCTCTGTCTAGCTGCCCAATGATTAATGGACAGGAAAGGAAAATGCATCAGCTTTCCATCTCTTTGGGAATGGCTGCAGGAATCAAAGCCCTGTCTTTGCATCCTCAGCAATGGCTTTGTAAGAATTGGGGGGGGGGAGCTTGGCTGGAGGAAATCTTGGCAATTAGCGGAACGTTATCGCCAGAATTTGGTCAACAGCAAAGGGAGCCCCAGATGGCTTAGGAGCAGCCA
>NW_015281481.1:0-337 GCF_001447785.1 Gekko japonicus | reverse complement strand
GTCTATTTCACGAGTTTCTCCTATTTCCCAAAAAGCTATGCTTGAGGTTGCTGTGTGGAGCAGGGTTTCTGGAGAAAGGCAGGGCTACAGATTGGGATGTATGCAAATTGTCATCTGAATTGATGTGCCTTCTGCTCTCACAGTAGGTACTTTGGATACAAGTAACTGTACCTAACAATTCAGTACTACTTAAAATTGCTGCATAAATAAATAAAGAAATATATTCTGTGTCACCCTCCCCCCAATACATATTCGGGACATTTCCACCCAAGTTATTTGTCCCAGTTTTGTTGCTGTTGGAAAGAAGTAGATAAGTGCAGCTTCCTATGTTTCCTGG
>NW_015281480.1:0-337 GCF_001447785.1 Gekko japonicus | reverse complement strand
GAGCCTTATCCCTAGTATTGGACATTGAGCTAGCATTGTGCTATAGCTGTCGCTCACACCTAGATTTTCCTGCCTGGACAAGGCAGTCCAGTTGCAAATCACTGCAACTGGGGAACACTATCAGAATAAGCAGGGATGTGTGGATGCCTGCTGAGCAGCAACACTGCTCCTGGGACTCACTGCATAAATTTACCACTCTGAGGAGGCATTTGCTTGCCTCTTCAGCCATAGGAATGATTTACGGGAGGGGGGGATTTGAGAAGCAGCCCTCTGTATATGGGCTGCCTTTTTGTTTTATCTGGATTATGTTTTTAATTGGTGTCTGTTAATATTTTAG
>NW_015281479.1:0-337 GCF_001447785.1 Gekko japonicus | reverse complement strand
GGTGGTGAGAGGAGGAGAGCAGGTCCTGAGCCCTCTCCGCCTAGGATCCTCCAAAACCCGGAGCCAGCCCTGGGTGTAGCGGTTTCTCAGAGAGACCTGGCTGTCTTACCACAAAATGGCATTGTGTTGCCTTTAATTCCAATCATGATTCTCTGGTTTGAGCCCAGATGGAGTCTCCCAGTCCTTTTGGCTGCCCCAGATTTTATTTGTTGTGACCCTGGATTCTCTGTCTTTCTCTTACCACCTCTGCTTCCCCCCCCCCACAAGCAAGGCCCCCTTCTGTAACACAGTCACCTTTTCCTCTGCAATGGCATGTCTACAAATCACACAGCTGACA
>NW_015281478.1:0-337 GCF_001447785.1 Gekko japonicus | reverse complement strand
CCTGTACTCTCTGGGAACTATAGCCAACTACTTTGTAGTCATGTGCACGGACGTCTTAAAATATTAACCTTTTCCTTTTCGGACATGGCTTTTTATGGCATGTGTTACAAACTACATGTTCAGATGTAACTGAATGAGTCTTTTGTTTTTGTGTGTATCTTCTCTTGATTGTTTCTTGCAAATGTTTGATTTTGGCTGCATCCACACCTCCTTTGGGTATTGCACTCTCATTGCACCACAGGAATAATTCACAACTGAAGAGCCAGTGTGGTATAAAGGTTAAGTTAGACTTGGATTTGGGAGGTTTGAATCTCCACTCTCGCACAGAAGCTTGTGG
>NW_015281477.1:0-337 GCF_001447785.1 Gekko japonicus | reverse complement strand
CAACTCCTGAGGCACCGTTGAAAAAGCCCAAATCCGGACCACAGTTGAAAAGCCCTGTCCCGTGTGCTCGCCACTGTGACCACATTTAATGCCGGAACATGCAGGGCAGTGGTGGGTGATTCAAACCGTAGCCCTTCCAACACTCTGACGCACTTTCATTTGGGCACAAAAACAAATTGACAGCCAGGGTATAATACCAGTGAGACATTATATCTGTAATGAACCCCTGAATGCTGCCATGTATTGAAGCAGCTGAAGTTTCTGGACAGCCACAGTCTAACCTGGATGTCAGCCATGCACGGGCAACAATGACCAGTTTTGCTCTCTCCAAGAAGGG
>NW_015281476.1:0-337 GCF_001447785.1 Gekko japonicus | reverse complement strand
GAAGGGTGGGGTGTAAATGCAATCTCCTCTTCTTCTAAAGCTACCCTGTTTTACCATAGGTGACCAGATGAGTCTTTACTGGGAGGTGTTCCTTCCGCATGGCCCACATATCCAGCCGGCTCTGAGACACTGAAGAGGGGCTTGAAGGGTCTTTCAACTGGGGAGGGACACGTGCGAAATCAGACCGCTTCAACAGCAGGACCTACGGTTCCCTCCCCCCTCCAAACCGACACAACCCACCGCTCAAATAATTTATGGAAGTCCAAAGTGCAATTAGGTAGCAGGTCTACAGGCAGCCTGTGCTGTCCTTCATAAGCACTGGGATACCCCTGAGACT
>NW_015281475.1:0-337 GCF_001447785.1 Gekko japonicus | reverse complement strand
CATGGAGAAATACAGTGGTGCAGACCAGGTGCACATGATGCTATACCTGCCAAGAGCATGGGCATTGAGTAAGGTAGCATAAAGCTTCATAAAGCAGAAGATGGGTTGTTCCCTGAGGAGCCAAACCACACCAGATCACTGTCTGGTAATCCAGGCCCCACTGGGAGGTTGACAACCATAGATGTAACTTGTAGCTTTTTGCAGGAACAAGCCAAAGCTAGGGATGTGGCTGGTTCCTAGTGTAGCTGGTGTAGAGGCCAGAGATAGAGCACATGCTTTGCATTTAGAAAGGGCCAGTCCCCCGCCATTTAGGGTTGCAAGCTCTGGATTGGGAAAT
>NW_015281474.1:0-337 GCF_001447785.1 Gekko japonicus | reverse complement strand
GATAGTTAATCATGTTATTCAAAAGACCATGATAAATTTTGAAGAGAATTAATTAGTAGGATATATCTAGATGACATCATCGAATGCTTTGGTTATCCTTGCTTCCTTATATTACTTTCATATTTATTATATGTGAAATATTTGTAAAATGTTCACAAATGGGAAATGACATTTTAAAATTTGTGAACTAGTAACATAAAAGGCATTGCTAGGGTTGTTTGTATAAATGATCAACGTTGTTTATTTTTCTGGCAAGAGAGAGAAAAGAATTAGCACCAGAACTGTTGGATTTGTTGACAAAACTGGTAGATGCCTTGGGAGACCGGGGGGGGGGGGG
>NW_015281473.1:0-337 GCF_001447785.1 Gekko japonicus | reverse complement strand
CAAACAGAGGCATAGTCTCCAGATTGTGCTAAGACGCACACATGCGTATGTAGTGACATGCAGTTTAAGATGTGTCCTGGCACACTGGAACAATATTTCTCTTTCTACCAACATTTGCATGTACTGTCAAATCATTTTAACTATCCAAGAGCATAACTTTTTCTGCTTGCAAGAAAGAGATACTTTCATCTTTCCGTACACTTTTTTTTTCCCCAGGATGAACTCATTCTGGACCACTTTCTGAAATATTTGGTCAGATTAATAAGGTTTCCCACTACAGTAAAGACCCTCTCAAGGCAGCAAGATGATGAGATAAGATAGACCCTGGACCATTTTT
>NW_015281472.1:0-337 GCF_001447785.1 Gekko japonicus | reverse complement strand
CTTCTCTAACTCTGATTGAGAGACATTAGAAAAAAAAAACCTATCACACACTCACATACACTAGCCCTGTTCACAAGTTCTGTGTGTGTTTAAAGTACTGTCACGTTGCAGCCAACGTATGGTGTGTTTCCCCGGTAGGGTATTTTTAAAAAATAAGTTGTATTAATTTTTCAACTAGTACATAGCTGAACAGTAGCACATGTGTAACAACAAAGATATACATAATAGCTTTTACAATAAAGAAGATTAATTAGGCAATATATCAGATAACAATGTTAAAAACCAGAATAAACTGAATAGCAGGCCTGGTAGGGTTTTCAAGGCCAGAGACGTTCAG
>NW_015281471.1:0-337 GCF_001447785.1 Gekko japonicus | reverse complement strand
AAGAAGAAGAAACACGAGACCTTTCATGGTTGCATGCAGAGCTGTAAATTGGGGTTGCCATCTGTCTGGAGGTAATCAAGAATGTCTTGATTTGATGAATGTGTCCTGATCACAGCAAGGCAGGGGGAGGGGAAGCAATTGTCCTGATCTCGCAACGAATAAACAAAATATGATCTCCATTACACTGCAGGCTTTGACAACGGGACTTGAATGAAAACAAAAGGCAGAGAGGCGCTGGGTTTTCTTCGCTGCCTCCACCTCCAGATACACACTCTTCATTTTGATCTTCCCAAACAATATGTGCCGTGATGCCTAGGGTTTGCCAGGTCCACCCCGG
>NW_015281470.1:0-337 GCF_001447785.1 Gekko japonicus | reverse complement strand
GAGAGTCAGAGAGAAGAGAAAAGAATATACCAATTTGGCAACATTGTTGAAGAAAAACAACATAACTTACAGATGGATTCTACCGGAAGGACTGATTTTTGAAAGGTAAAAAAAAATACCTTTAAAGGACTGATTTTTACCTTTAAAGGTAAAAAACATAGAATAACATCGATTTTTAAGGTAGAAGACTTCTTAACAACTTATGGAGACGATCTGTCAACAGAACAAGGAAAGGAAGAGGGAGAAGAAGAGAAAGAAGAAGGAAGCATACAAGGAGCGGCGGCATCTACCGGAAAACCACAGAGAAGAAAAAGAACTGGAACGACAAGGAAATCCC
>NW_015281469.1:0-337 GCF_001447785.1 Gekko japonicus | reverse complement strand
CCACTGAGCAAAGTTTGAAGCCTTCCTCCCGTCCAAGGAGAGTTTCTCCAGCTCAAGCAGCTCTTCTGTCAGAGGAAGAGCCACTTAAGATGGGGAAAGACTCCTTAAGTTGGAGGAAGTCTTCTTTGAGGAGGGTTGGATCCACCCTAGTGTGTTCTGCCTCAGAAGTTGCACCAGAGCCCCGGTACCCTGTGTTATTGTAGGTTGCTCCAAGTCCAGTATTTTACTTCACTAATTTACAGTGGGCTCCTTGACTGGTCTGGGCCCAGAAAGTGACTCTTCCACCCTCGCTGACTTCTGGTGATTGCCATATCTCATAGCTTTTGTGAGTACTCAG
>NW_015281468.1:0-337 GCF_001447785.1 Gekko japonicus | reverse complement strand
TAATGGCCAATCTTCCCCCCCCCCCCAGTATCTTTCTCTCTGTGTGTGCCAGATCTTCCACCAGCTGTGGACTATGCCTCTTGATCTCTCTTTGGCTCTTGCCCTTCATTTCATTTCATGCCCAGATCTTACACAGTAATAATGCAAAGTGATTGAGTGTTATATTGTTGTGCTTATTTTATTACACACCCAGCAGAACAAGGTGGAAGTTCATCACCACTGGAGAATGTTTTCATAATCAGATTTTTTTAAAAAACTAATGGGATAGATGGGTCCCTCTAGCCCTCTTTGTGATATGTGGAGCATCTAGGTCATAAATCCTCCCACACTCTCTGGT
>NW_015281467.1:0-337 GCF_001447785.1 Gekko japonicus | reverse complement strand
TTTTATTTGGAATGCCAGAAAAAGGCTGCATGACTCTGCACAACAAAATGAGCTTTGGAGCACCAGATATCACACACCCATACATTCAGGGAACTCTGCTCTCTGAACAGACCCATGCTGCTTCATTGTCTAAAGCCCAGTTTGTGCTAATTGCTCCAATGTGAGGTGCCTCTAGTGCCAACATGCCTGAAATGGTGTGGATGCAAAGTATGGCATTTGGTACCAAAACTTCTTATTAGAACTGCCGAGATCCCTACTTTCCCTTGCCTTAAGTATCCTAGGTCCAGCCTCTCAGTCATAATTATTTTAAAGTTATTTATTGTGCTGTGCAAAACCC
>NW_015281466.1:0-337 GCF_001447785.1 Gekko japonicus | reverse complement strand
GTTTTAATGGTAATTATGCATGCAGATGAGCCCCAGCCTGTGCCAAGCCCTCCTCTGTGAAGTTGCATAAAGTATGATTCTGAGCTTCTGTTCAAAATGCAAGTGGATGCCAGTAGCTAAGTATAGCCCTGAGCAGAAGTTACACCCTGCTAAGTCCCTTGAAGTCAGAGTCTTGAACTCAAGAGACTGAACTGCTGAACTTTCTCCACGCTGTGACCTCTGGAAGGCTGCCTTCCCTGGGGTGCCCCCATATCTCGTTCTTTTCAATATGGTAATAATAATACTGATCTACCTTACAGGAACGTTGTAAACATCACAAAGGTAGCCAGATGCAATT
>NW_015281465.1:0-337 GCF_001447785.1 Gekko japonicus | reverse complement strand
GCTTTCGAACTGCTAGGTCGGCAGGAGCCAACCTTCACATTAATTACTCCTGCAGTGGGTTGGTGTAAAAATCATGGGGGGGAGCTGCTGAGAAGGGGAAGCAAGGGAATAATTTGGGCTTTCTGTTTGGGCTGGAATGCAAGGATGCCTTGCAGATGATTTTCCTGCAAGATGTTTTGCAGGGGGGTGGGTCTTTCTGTCAAATCTTGAACTGCTAAATCCTCAACAATTAATTTAGATAAATGCATGTGGGAACAGAAGGGTGGTGTTGGTGCTGGGGAATCATAAAATGCCTTGGGGATGTTAAGCTGTGCAGCATTGCAAAATGTCCTTGACA
>NW_015281464.1:0-337 GCF_001447785.1 Gekko japonicus | reverse complement strand
ATATAGTGCTATATTCCTTGTTTCAATTGCGTCCTCATTGTAATTGGACAGTAAGAGTGCCAGCTGTAGCAATCCTAAACAAAAAAGTGAAGGTCTGAGATATCTGCCCGTTGGTTTTCTTCCCCCTGCCTGTCCTCCCAAAAGAGCTGATGTAAAGGTGCTGGGAGCTGCTTTTCTGGCTAGGGGCAGGGGCAGTCTTAGGGATCCTGGGGCCCAAGAACCACTGCCACCCCACCACTGGCCTCACTTGCCAGGGCCAAGAAAGGGGTGGTTCTCCCCCTGAGTGCGGTGGACAGGAGCCACTGCTGCCACCATAAACCAGATGCCTCAGCCCCAG
>NW_015281463.1:0-337 GCF_001447785.1 Gekko japonicus | reverse complement strand
CTAACTCGGCTCAGAGGGAACACTGCTCACATGCAAGCTCAGGTTGATGCGTAACAAACCTCGGGTTCGCTCTCAAAAGGAGAACACCCTAGAGAGCCAGCAGCAGAGGTATGGGTAGTTTTGTTTCGCTCAGGGAGGCAATGGAGTTGTGAGTGCGGCACGCAGCGGTTGCAAAGACGCATGCTGTTAAGTCAGTCTCGGCAACCACACAGCTGTGGTCGCGGTGCGTCTTTTCAGAAGATGGACACAGGCAGCTGATCTGGGTACTCGCTTCACAAACCTCATCACAGGCAGTTTCTGCTAAATACAGCCAGCGTGGTGCGGTGGTTAAGAGCGA
>NW_015281462.1:0-337 GCF_001447785.1 Gekko japonicus | reverse complement strand
ATATCTCTAAGAACCCCAAGAAAACTTACAAGAGCTGAGAGCAGCTGCTACAGACAACATGAGAAGAGCCCAGCAGATGTGGTATGATTCAAAATCCTGTGAGAGAATTTTCAAGCCCAGAGACCAAGTTCTCGTACTGAAGCCCTGAAGAAAATATAAACTTGAAGTGGCTTGCGGAGGACCTTTCCAAGTTGCTCACAAGGTTTCTGTTGTAAATTACATGGTAATTGTAAATGCTGATGGGGATAACAAGAGGGTTCCTGCTTTTCTACAATTAATCTCTGGCCCGGGCAAAAACCAAATAACTGCACTATCACATGGTGGGACATGCAGAACA
>NW_015281461.1:0-337 GCF_001447785.1 Gekko japonicus | reverse complement strand
GGGGAGGGCTATGTCCTCAATTTTCTGTCTGTTGGCCATGCAGGGCAACTGATATGCCAGTGAGTGAAAGAATATGCTGGACTAGATGGACAACTACCCTCATTCAGCAGGGCTCTTCTAAGGTTCTTAATTATGCTCCCTCTTCTACCTTGGCCGTAGCAGATTCACACAGCTAACCCTCTCCAATCTTCCTTACAGGTGGGGCAGAATCCCCTCCCATAGTGAACCTCTTCCCTCCATCTAAAGAGGAGATTACAAGCAAAAGCAAAGCCACCCTGGTATGTTTGGTGCAAGACTTCAATCCAGGCATCGCCCAGGTCACCTGGGAGGCTGACGG
>NW_015281460.1:0-337 GCF_001447785.1 Gekko japonicus | reverse complement strand
ACTGAAGCCATCAGTGCTGTTATTGTTTCCTTCAGAGCAGCAGAGAGGGCAAATGATTGGCCTGAGTCTGTGTTACAAGGGGGAAGGATGAGGGGATGGCAAGGGGGCAGGTGGGGGTAGATAGAAACAAGGGGATATGAATAATAGGGAAGAAAAAGTGGGGGAGATGGAAAGTGAGGGGTCCTGAGTGACACAGAAGAAGGAGTGGGAGAGAAAAGAGTGAGGGGCATGAGTGGCAGAAGAGGTGGAGGTGGGGAATAGGGGAGAAAGAAAAGAGGGGAAAAGGGATGCCCCCTTTCTGCAAGTTCCTTGTGGGTCCTCACTTGTATATTCTAAT
>NW_015281459.1:0-337 GCF_001447785.1 Gekko japonicus | reverse complement strand
TGGGCCGCTTCCAGTTTTTGAGGCCTCTAGTAATAAAAATTAAAAATAATGGCACAAGATGCGCACAAAGACAAGTTGTGAAATTCATCAAATGTGAGATCCCCTTTGAGCATGAGACCCAGGCCAAATGGCCTTCAGAAACACCCCACCCCCCAAAAAAAGAGAGAAGTATGTTTGTAGGGAGGGAGGGAGGGTTGTGAGTGAAAGGGACCAAAAAAGCCCAGTTTGGAACACACAAAGCTGAGATGGCTGAAAATGAAGTATCTTGGAGCGTTATGTCAGTTTTTCTCCCTCTTGAGGTCTGATGAATATTAGTAAAGGAAAAGGTTCCCTTGCT
>NW_015281458.1:0-337 GCF_001447785.1 Gekko japonicus | reverse complement strand
CCCTTTCTACCTACACCAAGCTGTGCCTTCTGCTCCTGTCCTTTTGAGTCCCGAGTTTATCCCGGCACATACCTGCAGCTCTCTCTTGCCTGGGATATGTTTCCTTTAGCAGCGGTCGGGTCTCTTCTAGCGCATTGATAAGATTATAGTGGATTCTGTGTTGGTCTTTTGGGGTTCTGTAATTCAGTGTGAAATTGTAAGGTGTTTGGGGCAGAGACCTGACTCCTTGCGAGCTGGTGCCCCTGTGGAAATAAAAACCAATGAAATGCTTGGTGGTTGTTACTCTAGTAGAACAATTGGAAAATAATAAGAAAGTGACAAGGTCACGGTAATAAGA
>NW_015281457.1:0-337 GCF_001447785.1 Gekko japonicus | reverse complement strand
TTTTTGGGGGGTCTGCTCATTTCCCCCTTCTGCTATACCCCACTGAGCCCCCTGAAATTTTGGTCCTGTAAGTCAGCAGATCCTCAGGAACACCGCCACGGGTAAAGTAAAGGATTTGCAATGGGTGTGTGTATGGAAATCACTGCCCCTTAAGTCATTGGAACTGTGTGGCTGGATATAAGCCAGTATCCGCTCTCATATTTTCACACATGTCATCTCTGTCCTTCAGTGGTCTATGGCTAGTTTAGCTGCTGCAACTAGGGTAGCCAACTTCCATGTTGGGTCTAGATATTTTTTGTTAATACAATTGATCTCTAGATGACAGAGTTCAGTTCCC
>NW_015281456.1:0-337 GCF_001447785.1 Gekko japonicus | reverse complement strand
TTCTTCCTGCTCTTCTTCAATATGCTATGTATTTATTTGCTTGGATCCCAGTATTTAGTAAGAATCAGAATAATTTTAAAAACAATTCCTGTCACGTGGTTTCTACTTATAATGTGATTTCACTGGGATGAGATTATGCTTCTCTGTTTTTGATATTAGAGCGCCAGTATGATGTAATGGTTAGAGCTTCAGATTTAGATTTGAGAGACTCAGGTTTGAATCCACACACTGCCACAAAAGCTTATTGGGTGACTTTGGGCCATGCATTCTCTGCCTAACCTTCCTCACATAGTTGTTGTTTTGAGGATGGAATGGAGGAGAAGAGAATGAAGTAAGC
>NW_015281455.1:0-337 GCF_001447785.1 Gekko japonicus | reverse complement strand
TCTCCTGTGTCCCTGTCCGGAACGTTCATCTCATTAGAAGCTTGGTCCTCCCTGGAAAAATTTGCCCTTGAAGATGTCGCAGAGGGAGCCGAAGTGCTTTTCCTATGAAAATCTGAAGCCGGCGAATGAGTTTTTTTAAGTTTTTCATATGCTGCCGGATAAACTACATTGTAGTATGCCAGTGGGCAAAGTAAATAGGTATGCCCTTCTACATGACATAAATTGCAAAAAATATCTCGTTTACAGCTCGTAGAGAGATGTCCCCGCTCCCCACAATTTGAACATAATGGCGAGGCACAGTTCTGTCGGATGTGGTCATACCCCCCACATTGAAAAC
>NW_015281454.1:0-337 GCF_001447785.1 Gekko japonicus | reverse complement strand
TAGGGAAATACTCGTCCAAGTTCTGTGAGGGAAAACTTACCACTTAAGGATCTTGCTGGTATTTTGAGATGCAAAAGAATAATACAGGCAAATCAGAATCCACATCACTCAGTCCATAGATCATCCACTCCGTAACCACGTAGTCATAGGGATAGACAGGTGAGACTCTTATGATGGGGAATTTGTAGTCTGTTTTGGGAATGCTTATGCAATTATTAATGTCCCTGGATCCAATGTAAGTCTCACTCCACAGGGTGAACTAAAGCCAGGGGTATGGAATCTTTTTATGACAACTTGTATCACACATTTATATACCATAATAGTAGACCGGAAACAC
>NW_015281453.1:0-337 GCF_001447785.1 Gekko japonicus | reverse complement strand
CAGGCCCCACCTGGAGGATGGTAACCCTAATGCAGGCCCACCTTTATACCACATGGCATACTGCCAAAAAGAGTGTTATAGGCCTGTTTCAGATCAGGAAACTGGTACTACAGAAAGGACTAATCACTTGACCTTGCACTGTGGTCCATCTGAATCAAGGCCCTAAGCATGCTATTTAGAAGAAAAAAAATGTTGTGGGTTCTGGATGCACTCCCAATATTACATGTACTTTGGCCTTAAGAGGGTAGAATGAATGCATTAGGGAAGGCTCATGGCAGGTGTTCATACATTCTACCTACTTGTAACATCTGAAAAAGACTGTATACGAAGACTGTAA
>NW_015281452.1:0-337 GCF_001447785.1 Gekko japonicus | reverse complement strand
GCCACCTTGGTGGCCCTCTTTTGAGGGCAGAATGGTGGGATATGGGTTTTTTAATGAATATTTTTGAAAGACTTAAAAGAAGGAACATCCCCACACCTCCAAACTCAAGTTTATTATCCAAATTCTGCACTGTGCATGAGAAAGGGTATTTGCATGTAACAGACTGCCTCCAGCCTTAGGGCCCACTGTGACCTTTATTTGCTTTTCCTTTTTGAGTTTTCTAAAGCAGCTTATGTAGAGCTTTCAGTAACTTGTGATTCAACTACTGACCAAAGAAATCTAAAGCACTGGGTGCTCCTAGACCAGTCACCAGTTCTCCACATTTCAAATCAATTAA
>NW_015281451.1:0-337 GCF_001447785.1 Gekko japonicus | reverse complement strand
CCCCCCCTTGAAGGGAAGGCAGTTTAAATAGTCCTGAAAAATTGTATTAACCAAACAGCTTGTTCTTGACAGATTCTAACAGGGCCCAATTTCTCACCCCCTTCTATCCAAATACCAATTCTACAGACACCTTTTTCTCTCTCCCTGCCCACGGACTTCAGTTCATTCAGACACACTCATTTCAGTATTTTAAGTATTTTATGGTTAGCGTGAATCCTTGTCACATACTGGTATATACATCTAAAGTCAATGGGAGAGGCTGTGGCTTAGTGGTACAGCATCTCCTTTGCACACAGAAGGTCTCAGGTTCAACCACTACCAACTCCTCTTAAAGGAT
>NW_015281450.1:0-337 GCF_001447785.1 Gekko japonicus | reverse complement strand
AGAAATATCCTTTTCAATGGCAGCTGCCAAAACAAACTATAATCTCAGCTTGGTTTAATGTACACATAATGGGCAGTGAAATCTAAAGCAACATTATATCTTCTTATCCAAATTTCCTGTTGATGTGGTAGAGGTCTCAAATCACTGCCTGTCCATTGTAGTTAAATGACTAACAGTGAACAAGTTGAAACTAAATCTGGCCGAGACAGAGGTAATGCTGGCCGGGAAGTTCTTCCCACCTTCAGTGGAATTCAGCTGACACTTGCTGACTCCATCAAGAGTTTAGGGGTTACACTGTATACAACATTATTGCTGCAGAAGCAAATTAATGCAGCTG
>NW_015281449.1:0-337 GCF_001447785.1 Gekko japonicus | reverse complement strand
TCAATGGTTGTCTGAAGTCAAATCAGATGTGATTTCCTTTTCCTTTTCCGCCAGCCCGTTGGTCTTCTTCTAAGAGTCTCCCGTGGCTATTATTAGAATTGGTATTTAGGCTCAGCAAGGAAACTGTTGGAATGTTTCAATACTCATTTTTCACCAAATACCTTTCTGTAATATTAAGGTAATAGGAACAAAAATACCTCATGGAGTTCAGCTACTGGTATATGTGTGTGCGCGCGTGTTTTCCTATTAACTTTGTAATAAGAAGTCCAATTTCTGTAAAATAGTTTCTGAATCTAAGTGAAATGATGCACTTTGGTTGGGCATGAGAGAGATCGTT
>NW_015281448.1:0-337 GCF_001447785.1 Gekko japonicus | reverse complement strand
CTCACAGCAAGGGAAAGCAGTAGCCCTGAGAACTTTATGAGCTGGTGGCAATCAATTTTCATGATCTGATTTTCTAGGCCGAGACTAGTAAAGACTGCAGTGTGAATGCCCAGCTAGAACTGTACGCAGTTCCCACCTCTGGCAACCAGTCCTGGTGGCTAGGTTTGCCAGGCCTTGGCAAGCTCCATTGCTTGGTGTGTTTCGAAGCAGCAGCAGGAGGTTTTCTTCTGAGCGTCTCAAAATTAAAAATAAAATAAAACTAAATTGTGCAGTCCAGTGAAGAAGCACCCAAAGAAGAGCAGGGGAGAACATTTTGAAAGCCAGCACACAGGCACAC
>NW_015281447.1:0-337 GCF_001447785.1 Gekko japonicus | reverse complement strand
GCGAAGATAGACTTGGCAACCCTATGCCCTTTCCGTGCTCAGTTCAAGCGGCCCGGGATGAGTGAGATCCTGGCCTGCCCAGGCAGCAACGGGAGCGGGCTCGGTGCACCACGGGCCCAATGGGCACCAGGGAGGCGGGAGCAGAAGGGGCAGCTTCAGCATCCCTGGCTTTAAGTGGGGGCAGGGCCCACTGAAAGGGGCAAAGAGGAAGCAAGGAGGGGATAAAAGGGAAGGAGGGAGGCAGCCGAGGAGGAGATGGGCCCGGCTTGGGGAGAGAGCAAACGAGATAGAGGGAGTCCTACCTGCTGGAGGAAAGCAAGGGAAGCTGGATCACCCA
>NW_015281446.1:0-337 GCF_001447785.1 Gekko japonicus | reverse complement strand
GGGGGGGGAATGTCCTTGACCAAAGCTTACCCTTTTCATTCCCCAGAACCTTAAAAAAGGGGATCAGGGGTCGCCCAGATATTGCGTCAGAATTGCTAACCAGCGCATCTTCCACGGCTTCGTATCCGGATACCACGACCACGGGGATGTGCCCGATCCACACGGTGAAGATGTTTCCGTAGCTTTTCGCAAGCTGCAAGCAGGGGTCAAAGGAGATAAGGCATGTTGACTTGTTATCAAAGAATGGTTCTCATCCCCAAACTATGACATCATCATAAGCCCAATAGTGACAGCAACAACAAAGCTATACACTGGTGGCAACCAGTGTTCCCTCTAA
>NW_015281445.1:0-337 GCF_001447785.1 Gekko japonicus | reverse complement strand
AGAGACAGGTGCAATCCAGCAAAAACATGTGTTGCTGATCTCCCTGGCACTTATTCCAGTAATAGTTGGCTGCAATTATTTGGCATATTTACAGGGAAAGGAACCTCTGTGAATGGCAGCTTCTCAGATGACCTTGATTTGATCATCAGTTGGCTTTTTTGAATTTCTAGAAACTAAGCAGAACAAAGGAATAGAGCACCCTGATTTTAGGATTTTGTGAACTTTGGGGAAATGGATCCTCCACAGGGGGACTCACATGGGGGTTCGTTCCCTGATGAGCTGTGGTGGCCCCTGGTAAGTATTATTGATTTTGATTTTCTCCTATGGAAGTTTGCAG
>NW_015281444.1:0-337 GCF_001447785.1 Gekko japonicus | reverse complement strand
TTGAAGGACTACAAGACTCGGATGAAGCAAACCTGGACCATTTTGAACATGTTACCAACCTTCTCTCTTTCAAGGGGCAGATAGCGGTCCATTGCTGGATCCTTGGGTCATAACATTCAACGGATTCGAAAAGTTTGCCGTATGAGCCACCACCCATTGCATAGATCTTCTTTTTCATTGCTGCATAGCAACCAATCTTTAAAAACAAAATAAAAGAAGCAGCATAACGGTCATGCACAGTAACATTTCACTTAGATAAGACAAAGAACAACTCCATTTTTAACCAAGCAATTTTTAAAAAGAATGGAAGCAGAGACCCTTATCAAAATAATCTATG
>NW_015281443.1:0-337 GCF_001447785.1 Gekko japonicus | reverse complement strand
CTATTCCCAGGCACTGCCTCCAGATCTCTAGGAATTTTGTAATCCAGAGTTGGCAACCTCGCTCTCATGCAGTGTGCACAAAGTGTGTACATTTATTATCTGAATCTAATCTACAGCCATCGAACAAACTTTATCTGTATGCCTAATGATACCCACAAAGGGACCTAGAGTAAACAGAATAATTCCCTATTAATCTGCGTTCTAATTAATTAATGAATCTACTACTTCTAAACGTTACTCCTAAGTGTTAAGTAAACATGTACCCCGAGGAGTAACACAGGGATCAAATGTTGAATGAGGTGCCTGGAAAGGGAAGCAGAGAAGATCCACTATTTTT
>NW_015281442.1:0-337 GCF_001447785.1 Gekko japonicus | reverse complement strand
TTCAGGAGGCAGGCTGAGCTGCTTAAGAAAGAAGAGACACGGGGAATTTTCACTTCCATGTGCAGAATATAAATTGCATCCAGCACAGTGACTTTTGCCACTGAAATTCAAGAGAAATTTCAGGGGATTTACTCTTCCATGGCCTTGAATATTGAAATTATGGCCTTTTAGTGTTCCAGCATAGAAGTGCCTGGCAAGAGAATAGCAGTACATCTTCAATAGAGTTGTACCCTTTAAAGCCCATTGATGTAAATTGACTAACACTGGAATCCTAAGAGCACTTTCCTTGGAGTAAGCCCCATTGACTATAGTAGGATTCTGAGTATACCTGCTTAGG
>NW_015281441.1:0-337 GCF_001447785.1 Gekko japonicus | reverse complement strand
TTTCTTCTTCCTCTGTCACTTGGCTGCTTACGATTGGCCAAGAATGACCCGAAGTCCAGTTGGTTGTCTTCTGAGTGTCTTGCTGATAAGGCCGTGGAGTTGGATTAGAGGGGGCATCCTGCAAGTTGGATATGCCCTCTTTCTCAAGACCAGGGTGCAGAAAGTTGACCTTTAACCCGAGTTGGAGGGACTCCCGACCCTCAGTCTGTTCCTGCCTCTGCTAGGAAGCCGTTGTGAGTCCTGCCCTCTGGGAGACTGTCTTCCTTATTTCTGTGCTCCCATCCAGCTTGGCTCACGTACACTCCCTGCTTTTGGGACAGAGCAAGGGAGTTGTTGT
>NW_015281440.1:0-337 GCF_001447785.1 Gekko japonicus | reverse complement strand
TTTGCTCAGTTAAGTCTGTATGAGGACAACGAGCAAGAAAGAGAGTGTACAGAGCTCTCTATCATATGTACAAGCCCAGGCATTCCAGGTGCTAAGTAATTCATTGTGGTGAATAGAGTTCGTTCAGACTCAAAAATAAATATAAGAAAAGTAAGCAATCACATTCCTAGATAATTTTGCTGTGCCACACGAGATCTTAAAGGCAAAAGAAGCAGTGCTGTTAGACACATTTGTATCTGTTCACTAACAAAAATTCCATTTTCTTCTGATTGGATCAATAGTTGTCTGAAATATTTTCTTTGTTACAACATTTTAGTATTCTATCATTGTACATGGA
>NW_015281439.1:0-337 GCF_001447785.1 Gekko japonicus | reverse complement strand
GGGTGGGGAGACTGTAATACTCCGAATAATGGAGAGATTCAGACAGAAGACTTATTAGTTTTATTACGAACCCCAATTTCCTAGCAACATATTAGTCCCATATTGATCCTCACATGATACAATGCTTCTGATAAGGTAGCCAGAACTGCCTCTGTCTCATTTCCTCCACACCCAAAGACTTCCTTCCCTTTTCTTATTTGGAAATGTGCTCAGGATTTCTCTAAATGCCTGCTCTTGCCATGACTCTCTGAATGCATCATTCTTTCCACTTAAGCTATCTCTGATTTCACTATATCCTGGGCCTAGCTTTGCCACCCTCCAGGCAGGGCCTGGAGAT
>NW_015281438.1:0-338 GCF_001447785.1 Gekko japonicus | reverse complement strand
TTTCCTGAGGAGGGTTGCCAGGTCTCTTTCACCCATCAGCGGGAGGATGGGGGAGATGTTCCGGGAGTGGGAAGTGATGTTGCCCCCCATTTTCCCCGAAATAGTGATGTTCCACACAATGTGCCTGCATCACCCAGAAGTGACATCGGCACATTGGGGGCAATGCTCTGGATTTTGAGCAAAACTCTATGGTAAAATCAGCATCAAACCATAGAGTTTTGCCCAAATCCAGAGTGTCACCCCCCCATGTCGCTGACGTCACTTCCATGTTGTGTGCAGCGTCGTTGATTCCCAGCTGGCCGGTGGGCGGGAGCCCATAAAATCAGGGGATCCCCCAC
>NW_015281437.1:0-337 GCF_001447785.1 Gekko japonicus | reverse complement strand
CCTTCCTTCCTTCCTTCCTTCCTCTATCTCTATCCATATAAATCCATATCTATCTATCTCTATCTAGGCAAGACAGTAAGATCTGGACACATGTGTACAAAAATGGAATGTACCACTTCAGGCAGCAGGCGGGTGCTTGCATGATTTAATGTTGTTTCTCCAACCATGGAAATCCTTGCTATTAGAAACTTAGATGCTATTAGAAATCCCTGCTATCAAAAATGTATGTAGAGATCTAATTTCCTTATGGACAGGGATTTTCTTTCTGGATCAGTCGGTATTAGGAGCACCAGACTCCTGCTGTTGTATCCCTAAGGTTGCCAGGTCTGGGTTGGAA
>NW_015281436.1:0-337 GCF_001447785.1 Gekko japonicus | reverse complement strand
TGTGTTTTACAGGCCCTGCAGAACTGCATGATCTCCACACACATGCACACAGAATGCAAGATTCCCATGCAAACCACTTGGCCTGTCATCACACAGGCTAAAATCTAGATGCTGCTTCATAGTTAGCTCTGCTTGAACACCAGAATAACATCAGAGCCGGCTGTTGCACCAAAACACAGGAATCTTCTGTCCAGATTGAGCAAGAAGGACCCATAGATCTGTCAGATATTTTGGACGGGCGTATAAGTTAGTAACTGCTGTTTGTACAGCTGCTAGCAAAAGACTTCATCTAGTTTATGTTCAGATGTCCCTTGCGATTAGTTTATGTCCCTTGTTG
>NW_015281435.1:0-337 GCF_001447785.1 Gekko japonicus | reverse complement strand
TGGGGGGGGGGACCTCTGAAATTTGTCATGGATTTGTGCCCAACAATGGGCACTGGCAGCTATCTCAGAGTGGACAGAATTACATGGGGCAGGGGAATGTGTGTGGGGGGGCAACATGAGGGAGACGGGAAGGTTAGGTCTCTCTCTTGACTGCTGCCCCGGTGCAGGTGGCAAATGGGAAGGACATCACTGAACTCTCTCTACCTAGCAAGCGTCAGAGAAAGGTTCTAATACAGCCTTCTCCCTGACACTCTAGTTTTCTACAAGCAAGGAATGGTTTTCTCAAATAGATCAATGGGCTTAAACTGGAGTAACTCAGTGAGAAAACGGAGTAACG
>NW_015281434.1:0-338 GCF_001447785.1 Gekko japonicus | reverse complement strand
CTAACTCAGCTTAGAGTGAACACTGGCAAGGTGTATTTTTCAGGTCCCCCATCAATTAGGTTGATCCTAGAATGGCTAGTCAACTCTGTCTTCGTTTCAATCCTGTCTCTGTAGTCTGGGGACAAGAATGCTGGCCCAACCTTACAGGAGTGTTGTACAGTTTGTGGAAATTGTTTGCACGTGAAGCCGGCTTCATTCACAAGTGTGGTACAAATGCTCACGATCGAGGATTTTATTTTTTTGAAGCATTTATAGGCCGCTTCTCCAAATATTCTCGAGACTTTTTTTTTACAGTTAGCATTGTATTAATTAGTTTAAGGTAAAGGTAAAGGTTCCCT
>NW_015281433.1:0-337 GCF_001447785.1 Gekko japonicus | reverse complement strand
TACCCTTATCTCCAGCTATGAGAACTATGAGGAACAGGCAAAGGGAAGCCACTGCCTATGACAATCTGAGTTGACCACAATTCCTTCTTTGGTCCCGAAGTCACCTGTGAATCCCTCATTTCCAGCTTTGTGGAGATGGGGCTGAAACAATGGCAAGCATCTGTTTCAGAGGTTCCAAAGTTGCATGACCGGTGCTTCTGGATCTCCCAGTTGAGTCATGTGCTCTGTCCCTGAAAGGAACAGGGGGAGAGTTGTAAGTTCTGGTTGGGAAGTTCCTGGAGATTTTTTTGGTGGATCTGGGAGAGCAGTGGGAAGGGTTGAGACATCTGCAGGGTAT
>NW_015281432.1:0-337 GCF_001447785.1 Gekko japonicus | reverse complement strand
CCCCAAGTGTGCGCAGGCCGTGATAACATCGCGGGGACGCTGCTGCTTTTGTTCCACTCTCGAGGAAGAAAACAACAGCCCAGTTTCCTGGCGGCCAAATTACCTGAGCAAATGTCACAGCGGGTGTGATTTTCTACAGTGGCTCCCGAAGGCCGGCCGCTGTGACCCTACGTGTATTTATTTAGAAGTCCAGCCAGTTTGGGTGGGATTTTTTGTTTTGAGGAAGGGAGCGTTGGATGGCGTTCCGGAGCCCTGGCTAAAACAATTCCTGGATGACATCTGCGCAATGCATTGTGGATGAGGGGAGTGGCCGTGTGGCTCAGTGGCAGAGCATCTG
>NW_015281431.1:0-337 GCF_001447785.1 Gekko japonicus | reverse complement strand
TTTTCTTCGACTGCTGTGATAAAAGGCTAAAGCAGCAAATTAAGTATCTCTAGCTCTAAACAAAAAACAGTCAGTAACTTGAATTACAGGGCCCGGATGTCATGTCTTTGCTAATGGGTACAGTGCGTAATGGAGATTGTAGTCTTAAGGCCGCCTAAACACCTAATCACGCGTCTACTGTGCATCATGGGCTTTTATAGCCTTAAAACTACATAAACACTTAACTGCTAATGTGCATAATGGCATTTCATCATGTCGGTTTAGAACAAAATGGAGACACAGCGGCACAAAAGGATTAAAACATCACCAGAACACAGCTGGTTTAGATTGAAAGTGG
>NW_015281430.1:0-337 GCF_001447785.1 Gekko japonicus | reverse complement strand
AATAATGGTTAAAATACCTTGATAAAAACTGATCTGCCATTTCAATTTAAAGTTGACTCAGTGAGGTTACTGGAAAAGACACCTATCTCCACATTTATAATAACCTCATATGTTTGTCTCAGGTCTCTAAAAAGCCATTCACTACTAAAAAGCAGCTTACATAAGCTGACTCAAACAGGATTTGGTCCCTGAAAATTCCAGGGCAGAGTGGCTTACATGAGTTGCACTTCTGAAGGCAAAAAAAATAAATAAATAAAGTAAAAAGATAAACCTCCCTCCTGGATCCAAAGAGAATTCATAAGTTCTCACAGCTACTGTTCTTCCATGCCATCCTGGC
>NW_015281429.1:0-338 GCF_001447785.1 Gekko japonicus | reverse complement strand
CATCTTATTATGTGACAGGTATATATGGGCAGTGTCATCTGGCCACTAGTGTACTAGCAGAGCTGCTGGTTGGCTCCCTGTGACCATTCTGTGGTGGTAGGGGAACAAAAGAGCCCCCCACCAGGCATGTACCCATAGCGAGCACACCACAGCCCCTAGCAGCTCTGGCAGCACCCACCAGTCATGGAGCTGTGGCCAATGACTTCCATCTGAGTGCCACAGACACGGCCAACCAATGCCAGCCAGTGCAGCCACAGCTCCTGGACGTCATACCCTCCCACCTGTCAGATGGAGTGTCCAAGTGACAGCATGGTCAACTTGCCAGCAGAACACAAGAC
>NW_015281428.1:0-338 GCF_001447785.1 Gekko japonicus | reverse complement strand
CCGAGGGAACGCCTTCAGCAATAAGTCATGGAGCAGGACAGGAGAACAATGGGGATGGTGTGTGGAGGGAAGCAGCGGAACTCTCTCCTCCTCTCTTCCTCTGCCTATCAAATTTGGGAACGGACACAGTTCAGTGGTCAGAGCCACATGTGCAGTCCAGAACACCCCAAGTTCAGACCACAATCCCTCCAGCTAAAGCCTGAGTCAGACAGCAGATGAAACTATCCATCAGTAGAAGGCAGCAGACGCGGAGAGGACCGAGCACTGACTGTGAAGATGCCAAGCTCTGCCCTTCTTCTCTATTGAAAAAGGATGTCACATAGAAGCAGGGCTATTTT
>NW_015281427.1:0-338 GCF_001447785.1 Gekko japonicus | reverse complement strand
CAATTCCCCAAAGAGACACCATTAAGTTGCTTGTTGAAATTCAAGACAGAGCAGCTTATATGTGGTAGAGCATTGGCCAGCCACTTAGGGTTGGGGGCAGGGATTCCCTTCCTCATCCCTGTAAGTGTTGGAAGATGAGAACGAGGACCTGTTGGGATGGGAGCTGTTCCAGGAGGAGGAACTACTACAAAAACATCTGGTTCCTTTATAGGTCACTGAGATCAGCAATGTGAAATGCATCACGAGGCTACCCAAGGAAACCAAGCGGCAGGCTGTGGCTATCGTTTTTACTGATGACTCGGCTCGGACATTCACCTGTGAATCCGGTAGGAGGCTAA
>NW_015281426.1:0-338 GCF_001447785.1 Gekko japonicus | reverse complement strand
TCTTCTTCTTCTGCTTCTCGTTTCAGCCCATGTGTTTCATTTGATCCATTCATTCTTAACGATCTGCTTTCTTCTGTAAAGGTCTTGACGTTTCTGTCTGGAGGTTTCTGGAGGTTTCAAAATCAGTCAAGCGGAGGAACGGAAGTGTCGGTGACCACCCCCAGTGTCTGGGGGTGGTAGAGAGCCTTACCCTTCATTCATGACATATATACATATATTATATTTGCCTGTTATTCATCATGCTAATCGAGACAGTGTGACTGAGACAACCAAGAAGTCTTCTGTTCAGGCTCTGAGCTTGCTTATCTTCAGTTTGGCGTGGTGGTTAGGAGCGCAGA
>NW_015281425.1:0-338 GCF_001447785.1 Gekko japonicus | reverse complement strand
CATGATGGTGGCATAATTCCTTGGGTTAGTACTTGGTTACATGTTGTCATTAAAGGTTCCGCCAGGAGGTGTGAGAATTTTTTGTAGAATTCTGCCATAAAGCCGTCTTCTCCGGGAGATTTGTTGTTTTTTAATTGTTTAATCGTTGCCTGGATTTCTGCCGTTGTTATAGGGGTCTCTAGCCACTCTTTGTGCTGTGTTGTTAGTTTGGAGTGAATTGGAAATTGCTGGAGAAAAGAATCCATAGATGCCGGTGTAGGGGAGTCCGATTTATAGAGTTTCGAATAGTAGTTTAGAAAGGCGTTGGAGATCTCCTTAGGAGAATAGACCGTGTGGCC
>NW_015281424.1:0-338 GCF_001447785.1 Gekko japonicus | reverse complement strand
TCAGAACTCCCAGCACACAGGCTAAAAAAAATGAGCTTCCCATTTTCCTGTGCTCCTGACAAATGATTCAAATTTTAAAAGGAATTATTTGTTAGATTCTGTATGCCACTGTTCCTCTGAGAAGCTCAGAGCAGCATTTTCACCCTGTGAGGTAGGTTAGTCTGAGAAATTACTGAAGATTACTTTGCTAGATTCACAGAATGGAAATCTGAGCCTGAATTTCTCATATTCAAGCCCAACAATTTATAGTGCAACCCTAAAAGAGTTACAACCTTCTAAGACCACTTCATCACTGCATTATTTTCTACAGATGTAGTACCATTTATCTACATTTATCT
>NW_015281423.1:0-338 GCF_001447785.1 Gekko japonicus | reverse complement strand
TCAAACTGCACAGCCACTTCCCCCAGGAGTTTCTCTTTCATCTCCCCACTGCTGGCACCTGCAAACAGCCTCAGTTTGTCTGCAACGTCTCTCCTGCCCTCTTTTGCCCTCTTTCTCTCTCTCTCCCTCCCCTTCCATCTCCACCCCTCCTGCTTTGAGCTGCAGCATCTCGGTAACAGGGTGCATATTTCCCAGCTTGTGTAATTGTGGGATGGGTGCCCCCCCAGCGCCACGCGCAGAAGGGCTCCAAATTGCTTTAGAAGGCACCAAGTAGGCACAGCAGGAGGCTGAGCAGTTGGCCAGGAACCGAGTCCATGGTGAGCCTTCTTGTGGTGTGG
>NW_015281422.1:0-338 GCF_001447785.1 Gekko japonicus | reverse complement strand
CCAAGTGCATTCATCCTAGCCATTTCCAGTCACTTTGTGTTTTACACTTTGTGTTTTACACTTACCATTGCAATAAAATTTATAAATTCAGTAATATTATTAAATCTTTCACCTACTAATAGAATTATTTTTGTTTGTGTTTTAAAGCTGTAGCACTAAAATTTATTTTACAATTTCTATGTCCTTGAAACTTACTCAGAATGATAGACATATTAACAGAATGTCTATTAGATATATAAATTTGCTTGCTGAAAAAGAGCGGGATTTTTGTTTCCATCGTGGTGGGATCCAGATTCTTTGACAGAGTGACTGATAATTTGACATAAGAAAGAACAGGT
>NW_015281421.1:0-338 GCF_001447785.1 Gekko japonicus | reverse complement strand
TTTTTGGTTCTGCAAAGCATCTGAAATGAGCAGATTGCTTTGCCATTACTTTTGCTGGCTTTGTTGAATGTTAACCCTCTCCTCAAATAACATTTTATACGTTGCTTTGAGTGCCTTCTTTGGGTTGAAAGACAGGAAATAAGTCTTAATAACACAAACTGGAGCAGTACAAAGCTGACAGGAAAGAAGACGCACAAGGGAAGCCCAAGTCACACCAAAACCCTTGGGACAGCATCCACATTCCCTGGGAACAGACTCTCATGTGATGCTAACAACACTCCTGGCCCACTGTGGCTTGACGAGTTGGATGACAAGTCTTAACAAGCTAAACTCCCAGC
>NW_015281420.1:0-338 GCF_001447785.1 Gekko japonicus | reverse complement strand
AGGGTTGGTTTGTGCGTGTGTCTCATATGGAGGAGGGGAGACGGCAGAGTGTTTCTTTGTTGCTGTGTATCCCATCTTGCTGGTGTGATCGCGATGGTGGCGATGTTGGTTCGCGTTGCTGCTGCAGTCAAGCCCCCTCTTTCTCTTGCGAAAGGCGCGGTAGAGGAGGAGAGGAAAGAGAGAGCCTTTTCGCAGGACAAGTTTCTCTGCTCGCCGGCTTTTGCTGGAAACATTCCTTTGCGCACCCTTCGGAAAAGGCACCTCATGCTTGTGGGAAATGGGACGAAAGAGGCAGGGACGGAGGAGATCAAAGCCGTACTACCATCACTCTTTTCAGT
>NW_015281419.1:0-338 GCF_001447785.1 Gekko japonicus | reverse complement strand
AATTCGACAGCTGGGCCTCAGAACCCGCTCATCCAAGCAACCAAAGCCTGACCGCCACCTCAGACCCAAAACTCAAAATTCAACCACGCTTCTACACAAAGGATTCGGATTCCCTCATCCAATTTCATCTGCCATTTACTCTAGATTAATCTTCGCAGATGGGATTTCACTTTGTTTTTTCACCTCAAGCGTGAGAGGTTTCGAACATGAGACTCGGTTCCCAAGCCGGGCATTGTAGCATGCATAAAAATATTAAGACATCCCCGCATTAATTAGGTACTGGTCCGCTTTGGGGCTGGATGAATCCACTTCTGACCAAACATAATCAGGTGCTCAGA
>NW_015281418.1:0-338 GCF_001447785.1 Gekko japonicus | reverse complement strand
ATATCCAAATCTGAAACATTTTGGTCCATGGAAAAAATCATACAGAACAAAAATGCAATGCCTTATTAGGACCATCTAAATTACCACATTTTCTGGTCACCATTTTTAAAAAGCTACATATCACAGACTTTCGCTTTTCCCAATGTACCCTAAAACAACAGGAAGCGATGCTTGGAAAAGATTGCACTACTTTTTGATATTTTAGCTGGTTCTAATAAAAACGTATTACAGTGTAGTAACTTTAATCTATGTGATGCTATCAGTGTGTGCATGGCATGTCATAGAGCAACATCAGAAACTTGGATTTACAATCTAATGCTGCAGTCTCATGTATATGT
>NW_015281417.1:0-338 GCF_001447785.1 Gekko japonicus | reverse complement strand
GAAGCCTGCCCCCGCCTCCCGACTGCTTGGGGGGGGGGGAGGATTCAGAGTTTCTCCTGTGCCAAACTGACCTCGATCTTGTTCAGCAGATCCTCATAACTGACGTCAGGATTGTTCTGCAGGAATTCCACCACGATTTTGCTCATGTAGATCTTCTCCTGCATCAGCGCAAAGATGGGGGCGTACTCCTCGCTTGATTCCATCAGGATGTAGTCGGCAAAGGCTAGAATGGCAAAGAAGACGTGTGGGGTCTAAGGGACACGCTCCAAGGAACAGGCTCAACCTCAGATTCACTTACGTCAAGTTCACCACCTAAAGCAGGGGTGTCGAACTCATTT
>NW_015281416.1:0-338 GCF_001447785.1 Gekko japonicus | reverse complement strand
GGATTCACTATGTGAACAGAGCCAATTTGTATAATTTCCAGAAAGGACGTAACCTCTCTTCCTGTCATGTAATACAGGAAGCAAAAAGGGCAACGTGAGGTCACGAGGAAGGAGAAACTGAGAGTCACGCTAGGTTGTGATATCAGGAGACCAATCAACCATTTTGAGACTTACACAGAGGCTGCTGGGGGGGGGCCCTTTGGAACAGGGCCACTTCCCCCCCTATGTATCACATTTGTTAAGCCACCTTTCCTCTGAGGTGCTCAGGGCAGATTTTTAAAAATTATTTTTATTTCTTTACGTTATTTACAGCCCGCCTTTCTTCCTTGGACTCAAGG
>NW_015281415.1:0-338 GCF_001447785.1 Gekko japonicus | reverse complement strand
GGGAAACCTTTACCTTTACTTTTTTTAATGCACTTAGACAAGGTGCTCATGGTCCAAGTCATAGGCGTGCCATTTCCTACTTCTTCCACAGACAAGCTAGGTCTTTGTCAAGAATCTCGTACACATATTTAGAAATGGTGGGGCACTTTCTCGTTTTAAAAAAGAGAATATGGAACTACACACAGGTATGTGACATGCACAGCATGTGTATGCGCACGCATCACCACCCTTAACATAACATTAGTGACTCCACGTGACTTTCCAAGAAAGAGGTCCCCACATCCTAGAATGGTTTCCTTCACCTTTTACACAATGGTGAACACTTCACGGAGTTTGCA
>NW_015281414.1:0-338 GCF_001447785.1 Gekko japonicus | reverse complement strand
GCACTTCTCACAAAGAAGCAGTTAACAGATTTCCGATACTGATACTATTCCGAGGCCAGGAAAGCAAGCAAAGAAAAGGTGAGGCCAGAGTGTCAATGTTTTATTGTTAAGTGGCATTTTGCATGAAAGCTGAGAAAGGAAAGTGGTTTTAAAAGACTTCAGGCCTCCTAAAAGGCACAGAAGGTGGAGCTGGGCCTGTACAGTCAATGTCTGAGTTAATTATCCTTGCTCATAAATCTATCTCACAAGTTTGGTGCATTGGTTAAAGTGTCATATTGTGATAGAGAAGGTGGCGGTGGAAAGTGCCATCAAGTCTGAAAAGTACTGAGACTTACTAG
>NW_015281413.1:0-338 GCF_001447785.1 Gekko japonicus | reverse complement strand
AAGCCGTCGATTGGAAGAGAAACTCAATACACCCGCGGCATCAAAAATACATCAAGGAAGATTGGGGGAAATGGGTCTAAAAAAAGAAACTTATTATGCAGCAGATGCATCCACTCAACCCCAAAGTGGAGGCATCGGAGAACAGGTTCTTAACGCCCAGAGCTGCGTGATGTGCAAACGGGTCTCTAGAGACGCAGCATCGATCTTTGCCAGAGAAATAAGTGCAATGATTACATTTTGGGTTCATCTGCATTCCAGCAGGGCTCAGGGCACGGTTCAGAGCCTTTCCTTCCTCCGTGAAGAGGGTCACCGTGTTGGCCTGAAGCAATAAAACAAAG
>NW_015281412.1:0-338 GCF_001447785.1 Gekko japonicus | reverse complement strand
CAGATCTTTGATTCTCATACCTTCCCCTTCCTGCTATAGCATGCTGCACTTGCTAAAATCCTACTTCTGGGGATTAGTGAACCCTAACAGCATGGGGCAACCCTAGAGTTGGATGGGCCTTCAGTGGAAGTGCTGCTTGCATTCACTGAACAAAATATAGGATCCAATCCACTGTTTCCATACAGAAATTGATCATAACCCTGCTTTTACTGTTTCCAACTGTGTGGAGATAACCTACATGTATACAGTTTGCACATACACAGGTTCCATGCTGACATCTGATTTAAATGCATGTAGATGGAATGGGTCTAAGAAGAAGATGATGATATTGGATTTAT
>NW_015281411.1:0-338 GCF_001447785.1 Gekko japonicus | reverse complement strand
GTTCAGTGGACACAAACATATTTTGTGATCAATTCTAAAGTGAACTCTTGTTGACTGCAACCTGGGCGGGAAGACCTGTTGAGTGCTTTTTATTGCACAGCCTGTGATCTGCCTAGCCAAATGGGGTCTAGAAGCTGAGAACAAATGCTTATCAGGCCATAAAGTAATAAATACCTTGTTTTTGTTATTTGTCTGAGAGAGGAAAACAGGAGAGCTATTGAGCATCAGAAAGGCAAAATACTTGGTGGGTGTGAGTGGCGTTTAGCATGATGAGTCACAAGTTTCATAGGATTTTGGGTGACTAGGATTTGGTGCTTCAGTTGACCAGCCCAAAAGGT
>NW_015281410.1:0-338 GCF_001447785.1 Gekko japonicus | reverse complement strand
CTGCAGAAGAAGACAATCGCAAACCACCTCTGCTTCTAACCTGCCCCGAAAGCCGCCTCCTGGGGTCACCCTAAGTCACTTGTGACTTGACAGCACTTAGGTATGTAGCTGTACCCTGCCTTTCTCTCAAAGAACCCAAGGTGGCTTACAGCCCATAGGCCAACAGGCATCGAGTTATATTAAAAATGATCGAGTACAAGTAGACAGAGAGCTGACGCGGAGAAAGAAATGTGGTGTTGGAGGAGAGTTTGGCGGATGCGGTGAACCACCAAAGAGACAAACCAGTGGGTTCCGGATGAAATCAAGCCCGAGCTCTCCCTAGAGGCTGAAATGACTAA
>NW_015281409.1:0-338 GCF_001447785.1 Gekko japonicus | reverse complement strand
TTAGGAAGATGGCAAGTGAGCTTGCTAGCACAGCCTTCTGCGTGCTTGCTTGGAAGCTGGTCCCACTGAGTTCAAACAGAAGTGCTCCCAAGCATGCAGAAGATTGTTAATTGCTACAAATAGCCAGCTGCTTGCTTATAATAGATCCCTGATAAAGAGATAGGTGAAACGCGTTGGAATCAGGAAAGGATAAAAAGTTTTCCTATACCTTGTTTTTTTTTCCTGCTGCTACTGCTGGTGTAGCCCTGACTTCTCTACATAATGCTGCAGCCAGGAGGCTGACTAGAATGGATCATGGGGAACTTAGCACCCCAATCTTGACCCATTTACACTGGCTC
>NW_015281408.1:0-338 GCF_001447785.1 Gekko japonicus | reverse complement strand
GGGAAACTTCAGGAATTCCTGATGACCAGGGGTGGGGAGAAGGTCTCACTCAGGGACTCACTCACAGTGTCTCCTATTTTGATGGGGTTGCACTCCCCCTAAAGGAGCAGGTTCATAGCTTAGGGGCTGCTGCTGGACCTGGGGATGCTGTTACGTAAATAGATGACAGCAGAGGCTAGGAGTGCCTTTCACCCGCTGTAGCTGGTGAGGCAGTTGCAGCTCTTCCTGGGTAGGAAAGATCTTGCCACTGTGGCGCATGCCCTGCAAAGTGCTTTACGTACTGCAATGTGCTTCTACATAGGGCTTCCATTGAAGACTCTCTGGAAGCTACAGCTGAT
>NW_015281407.1:0-338 GCF_001447785.1 Gekko japonicus | reverse complement strand
TGCTTCTCCTACTACCAAGAGGCCAAGAGTTCCAAGATCATGGAGTCCTTCAAAAACATGGTGCCCCAGGTGAGCGAGAGCCGCTCCTTCACCTTCCCTGCTGCTCCGGGTGTCTGCCCTGGCTTCGGTGGGGGACGGGCCTGACCAAAGGCTTGGCCGTTGCCCAGAGTCCCGCTGAAAGGAGCTTTCCCCTCCCGTAGCAAGCCCTGGTGATCAGGAACGGGGAGAAGCTGAGCATCAACGCAGAAGGCGTCGCGGTTGGGGATCTCGTGGAGGTGAAGGGAGGGGATAGGATCCCGGCAGACCTGCGGATCATCTCTGCTCACGGATGTAAGGTA
>NW_015281406.1:0-338 GCF_001447785.1 Gekko japonicus | reverse complement strand
CTGCCGACAGGCATACAAAGAGCTGCCTATGTGATACTGCTTTGATTGTTAACCGCTTCTGGGAAAGTGTTCTCAAAACATTTTAAAGGAACAAATGTAGTTATGGCCCTACAAGAGCCACAAATGCACCACTGAGGGCTCCCCGCAAAGGATACTTGACTGACTGCCAGTTTTGCTTGCGGCCTGTCTGCTGGTTGCAGTCGGGGAGCCTGTCGTTTATTCAGCTATTCTGAGGTGTTTGAAGGTGTTAACGTGAGCCAGATGGGCGCAAGGGGAAGGAGAGGCTGCCTCCAGAGAAAGTCCACATGAGGCTTGCTGCTTTAAAAAGGAAACAACAT
>NW_015281405.1:0-338 GCF_001447785.1 Gekko japonicus | reverse complement strand
CAGAAAGACAGCTCTCAAAGGGCTGCACAAAATAACATCAGCATTACAAAACTAAAAATAAAAGCTTATAAACACATGCAGTAAAGTAAACTAGCTAATATGGAGACTGTATTCCAAAGAGCCAGTCATGTCAGTCTGCTGTATCAAACGAGAGTGCTAAATTAACAATTTAAAAAACCAACCATGTCAGCTGTCAGTTTCTGGGAGAATGAAACTGTCTCAACTTGGCACCACACAACTGTGTTTGTTCAAGGTGTCTGGCAAACGTCTCAGATTACCACCCCCTGCAAAAACCTCAAGGAGCATGAGTGCCCCTGACCTGGATAGCCCAGGCAAGC
>NW_015281404.1:0-338 GCF_001447785.1 Gekko japonicus | reverse complement strand
AAAGAAGAGGATATTTTGCCTTTGGAGCTGACTGCTTGTCCTATAACTGAGGCCAGAATCTGTCCCCAAGCTGAGATGTTGCCTACCCCAGACAACCCCTTACTTGTAAGCTGTGAAGGTATCCACTGATAAATGTGCCCCTTCTTCTCTTTCCTGTGGATTACTTTTAGATTGTTTGCTGTCCAAAAGTCTGGACCCCTGTCCTGGGAATTGGACCTTCACTCAGACCTGTACAGATAGGTAGCTAAAGCCACCTCTTTCTCTCTTGCTTTACCACTTGGCCTTTTGCCTCCCCTTTTGGAGTAACTTGGGCCCAGGTCACATGGCAAAGTTGCCGC
>NW_015281403.1:0-338 GCF_001447785.1 Gekko japonicus | reverse complement strand
TTGGAAGAGGCACCTCTTGCACCCCAGGCCAGAGACCCCTACAAGGGGTCTAGGGGGGGCTTGGAACCGTCCGAGTCCCTTCCCATCTGCCGTGATTTCGGGGCACTCACATCGGAGTGCACCTATCCAGTGAGTCGCTGAAACCAGAAGCCCACCCCCTCCTTTCTGCTGGCCAGGGCTTTCTGCAGCCAGCAGAAATGAAGGGGTGACATGCCTGCCAAGGGGCACTTCACCCCCTCTTATCTGCCAGCCATGGCTTTCCGCAGCCAGCAGAAAGGAAGGAATGAAGTGCCTCCCAGACGGCAGTTCACTCCCTCCTGGCTGCTGGCTACAGCTTT
>NW_015281402.1:0-338 GCF_001447785.1 Gekko japonicus | reverse complement strand
ACATGTGTGATGTATTCCCATCCTGAAGTATATGGAGTTTGCCTTCCTCTCTCCTTCCAGTGCCTGCCCTACTTTGCCAAATTCCCTCATACAAGCTGCTCTCCCCTGCTTCCCTACTGCTCTCCAAACCTTCTCCTCCACTCAAACAAACCTGCTTCAAAGTCCTCCTGGTGCTGCCTGCCTGTCCAGATGCCTTAATCTCCTTGTGCTACCCAATGCCCTTGCTTTGTTAGTTGGCCTCTTCCTCCTGCTACTGTACTGCTACTGACTGCGGTGCCAAATTCCATCACTGCACACAGTACAGTCTGCGTTACTGTGTGTTTGGAATCTTTCCTATC
>NW_015281401.1:0-338 GCF_001447785.1 Gekko japonicus | reverse complement strand
AATTTTTTCATCCAATAGTTGTAATTTGCTGGTTTTTATAGATTTTTATTTTCCTCCAAGATCTAGTTTATTTTAGTCTCTATTCTGGCTTGGTCTCTCCAGGTTTTTTTTATAAGAACCATATGTACAGAACAAATAAGTCAGAGAAGCTACATGCAGAGTTCAGATGTTGTTCCATTTGTTCTATGAAAAACAATTTAATGAGCTGAAATGGGTTCAGTAATCTCAGGTATGAAGAAAATCACTTCTCTGTTGAATAGTGGTTTACATCCTACACAGTTTCCCCCCAAGTCTCTGCTTTTTAGAGGCTTTGAGGGCCTATTTGGAGGTTTTATTTT
>NW_015281400.1:0-338 GCF_001447785.1 Gekko japonicus | reverse complement strand
CACTAACTCATCTTAGAGGCAACACTGGTCATGGGCATCTCTGCCGGCCCCACCATCGCTCGCAATTCCTACTTAGATCTGCCAAGAAGTCGACAGTGCCAAAAGGGCCTGTGGACTTGGGGGAGGGGGGGATGCAGAGGACTACTTGACCAAACCAGGCCACGTTTAACTAAGAAAAGGGGGGTCATCGGAGAAGAAGGGGTTAAAGAGCCAACTTTTTTTCTGCCAAGAGGAGAGAATCCCCGGTCCGTCTCCCTTCCAGACCTGTGGCTTCCAGGCATGAAAGCAAAAAAACAAAAATAAATCCTTGTGTTGAATTCGTTGGGTCTTCAGGAAGA
>NW_015281399.1:0-338 GCF_001447785.1 Gekko japonicus | reverse complement strand
GATTAATGTGTCAGACTAGGAGTGGGGAGATTAACATTCTAATCAGTCATGGAGCTCATTGGGCGAACATGGGCCAATCATTCCTTCTAAGCTTGAGTGACCTCATATGGTGGTAGTGAGGGTGGAATGGAGGAGAGAATGATATATGTGTGGTAATGTAGTAGATAGGATGACAGACTAGGATCTGAGAGTCCCAAATTCAAATCCCCACTTCACCATGAAGCTCATTGGGATGACTTTAGGCCAATCACTTCCTCCGAGCTACCTTATGGAGTTAGTGTAAGAATAAAATGGAGGAGGGGGGAGTGATGTATGCTGCCCTGAGTTCCTTGGGAAAA
>NW_015281398.1:0-338 GCF_001447785.1 Gekko japonicus | reverse complement strand
TCTGTCATTAGTACTTGAAAGAAAAATGTTTTCCTTTTAAAACACTAATAGCAGAATAGGGGAGCCAATCTGAATATTGAAACCAAACAGCATATGAAGAACTAGACCTCCTTTTTCTTCCCCACATAGCTCGAAGGCAAACTTGGGCTGTATGCAGTGAGATCCAAAGCTGACATTTCCTTGTTTGTCGAGTCAGTCTCCTTGTTATTGAGATGTGACTGACTGATTTGCTTACTGTTTATTATCTGGTTGGCTGTCAGGTTCAATGCAGTGACAACAGGATGGGGCGGGGGAGAAAGACTCCTGTCGGGCTGTGTGAAAATGTGCATGCATGAAAC
>NW_015281397.1:0-338 GCF_001447785.1 Gekko japonicus | reverse complement strand
TAAAATTCTAGGAGGAGGAAGCCATGATTATATCTCAAATCTTATCTGTTTTAGCTGCTTTGTATTTACATTGCTTGGAACTTATGTTTTTCTTAGCTATACCTGAGACTACAGTTCCTATAAAGGCTATTAACTGGCCACATCTCCCTCCCCAGTCCAGACAGACAAGGCACAGATAACAACATATGAACTTGCGGCACTCCCTTATACCAAGTCAGACCATTGGTTGGTACTCTCTGCTCTGTGTTCTAACTACTCTACTCTTTTAGCATCCCTACTCATAAATAACAGTGAATGCACATACAATCTGAGCACAGAGTACACTTAATTTTTCTTTA
>NW_015281396.1:0-338 GCF_001447785.1 Gekko japonicus | reverse complement strand
AACTTAAAATTGTTGAACAGATATGTCTAACAGCCAAGAGGAAAGAGATATGACTTCATTACTTCAACAAATACCAAATACTTTTTACCCCGTGTCTCACACCAATCTAGGTGACAATCCGGGTCCGATTTTTTTAAAAAAAGCTCTGTGTAAGCCAGACTGCTAAGGAAGACAAATGGGCCACAACAGTTAAAGTAAAAATGTCACTTTGAGGAAAGAGGTATAAATTGTCTGTCCTTGCTCCATTTCTCTTTCACACAAATCACCAAAGAGAGCGGAGGCGTCCTTCTCGATTTACTCGGGCTGTTTCCTTTAAAAGGAAAGCCGTGACCCTCCTG
>NW_015281395.1:0-338 GCF_001447785.1 Gekko japonicus | reverse complement strand
CCATCACCTCTTCTCTCAGCCTCTCTCTCCCTCCTCCTCCTCCTCTTACGTTATGCCTCTCTTGAGTCTGTCTCCATCATGGCTATTGACACTCCTAGTTTTTCTCCCTCCCTCACCTCCATTAATTCCAGTTTGACTTATTGCATATGCCCACTGGCCGTTACAAATACAATGCAGTACAATAAAAGTTATAAAATACAGAATAGGATCTGCATTAAAACACAGGAAATAAAAACGTGTGTGTGTGTAGCGTGAAACTGATTATAAGCTTAAAAAAATACAAGATAAAAAAAGACAGGATAAAAAGGTAGCGAAACATACAAAATAAATATAAGGTT
>NW_015281394.1:0-338 GCF_001447785.1 Gekko japonicus | reverse complement strand
AAGACTGGGGTCAGTTTCTTGGGATCTTTGGTGTGCTGAAATATCTGTGTTATGTGTGTAATAGCTAACTGTGGTTTGGTGCCCTACATACCTTACAAGAGCACAATGAATGATGAAAGATGGGAGAATTGTGCACTTTTGCAGGGTGGGGGTATATAACGCAACAATTTGCCTTGCTTGCATTATTACTGAGGCAAGGGGCTGTGCTGGATATGCATGGATAGCTAATGGGAGGATGTATATCGACAGTTGGTAAGACATTTGTCAAGTTATCATGTCTCCATTTTGTTATCACTTCACCTACTAAGGGAGGAGTTTCAGGTCTACTGGAGGAGGAA
>NW_015281393.1:0-338 GCF_001447785.1 Gekko japonicus | reverse complement strand
CTTCTTCTCCTTCTTGTCCTTCTTCTTCTTCTACGTCTACTTCTTACAGAGTAGCTCTAGGAATCAGCAGAAACTCTGTGGTTTTCCCATAGAGTTCCCAGCAATTCCTAGAAGTACTCTTAGTCACTTCTGGTATGAACTTCTGGTAAAAACACAAGGCTGCATTTAAACAAGAAAAATCCCCCACAACTCTGTGCCTCGCCGACCCCTCCCACCAGTTGCAACGCACCTGTCCTTGGAAGCCTTTTTAAGAAGGGCATATAGGACTGTTTCCCTGATCCATGCACTGCATCGAACCCAAGACCAGCAAGTGATTAAAATGTGGACTTTGCTGCCAG
>NW_015281392.1:0-338 GCF_001447785.1 Gekko japonicus | reverse complement strand
TACCTGGAGGTTGGCAACTATGCTGCATACAGTATTCATGAATGCCCCCTCTTTGTCTCCGCAGGTCATCTCTTGGGTGCTCTTCACCGGGACTCTCAGCTACGTCAAGGTCATGACGGGAGTGATCCTCCGCAGCCACAGCCACAGCGCCCTCGTGTGGTACGGAGCGGTGGAGCAGCTGGGGTCGCTCCTGGGAGCGGTGGTCATGTTCCCCCTCGTCAACGTCTACAGCCTCTTCAGATCTGCCGATTTCTGCAGCTTCCAGTGCCCAGCATGACATCAGTGCCCAGCACTGTACACGAGTTCACCATTCACAGATAGTAAAGGTAAAGGTTTCC
>NW_015281391.1:0-338 GCF_001447785.1 Gekko japonicus | reverse complement strand
GGAATCAGTGTAGTGGAAGGCAGAGGTGAGCAAGAGGGATGTCTGATTATGGGAATGGACTGGTGACTAAGAGAGAGGTGTGCCAACACTTGAAAAGAAAATAACCACCATCCCTTGAACTCTGAAAGCTTTTGCAGAAACACGGGTTGAAAACATGTTCATTGAAGGTTTTCAAGGTTGTATAACAGCAACAATGCAAAAATCAAGCACGTCAAAGATTTGAAAAATACATAAACATGCTTATCAATGAACATTTGACTCATAATGGAGTCTAGGAACTATTGCTACAAAAACTGAGGTATGCATTATGCAACATAGGGTTCACACATTGAAAAACA
>NW_015281390.1:0-338 GCF_001447785.1 Gekko japonicus | reverse complement strand
AGGTCTACTCAAAAGTAAGTCTTGTTTTATTCAGTGAGGCCTGCTTTCAGGAAAGTATTTTTAGTATTGCAGTGTTACCGGTATAAATGTGGTATGTGTCAAAAGGAACTTGGAGATCGGAGAATAAACCTCCCCTTTTCCTTCTAACCATAGTTTTCAAGTTCAAAAGGAGTAAGGAAGATAGGGAATTCTTCTGGCCTCTGCTGAAGTTCAGTTTCATATATGCAGTTAACATTACTAGGTTAAAGTGACCTTGTCCTCCATGTTCACACACATGTTGCGTTTCTGTACAGTGGTTAGTGATACACTTCTAAAGAATATTTATGGGGCAAGGAAAG
>NW_015281389.1:0-338 GCF_001447785.1 Gekko japonicus | reverse complement strand
TTGGAGCACTTTCCCTGTGAGGAAAAGCTAAGGGGTTTGGGGCCTTTTAATTTAAGGGGGAAAGACAAAGGGGGATAAAATAGAGATTTAGAAAATTAGGTATGGGGTGGAGAAAGTAAATAGTGAGAACAAGATAAAAATGCTCTAAATAGCAAACAAGAAAGTATTTCTCCTAGAGACCAAGTATTTTCTTGATTTGTAGATACAGATTAGAGTACAAACCTATCTTAGTACCATGAACAGGACAGAAGCCTGCCAGAAAAGAAATGACTATACCTGAAGTTATTCAATAACATTCTATATAAAAAAATAATACTAAAAACATCAGACCATCCCTA
>NW_015281388.1:0-338 GCF_001447785.1 Gekko japonicus | reverse complement strand
ACCTGCAAACCATACATCTGAGGTCTCCATTCCCATGATCGAGAATGTACTTCTCTCAAATGTTCCAAATCATGGGGACGGAGCATGCATGTGCACAATTTGTAAAGGCACATATGTCACAGCCATGATCCACTGAGTGTAGACTGAGGGAAGGGCAGCTTGCTTGTTCCAGCTCCCCCTCTTTGTTTACTGGCGTCTTATCAAGTCAGTCCAAGGGTCCTGGATTTAAGGGATCTGCACTCGTTTTAAGACCATTTATGCAGTAGTGAAATCCCCCGAATTAATGTTTTTGAAACTGTGCATTATATGACATTCCCCACAGTAGATTTCTCCTCACC
>NW_015281387.1:0-338 GCF_001447785.1 Gekko japonicus | reverse complement strand
GGCTTAGAGAGAACTTGGTCTAGAACCTTGCTTGGTATCCTGACTGCTCTCTCTTCCTGAAGGGAGAACCTGGGATTCAGGAAAAACCAGCAACTAGTCCAGAAAGTAGAATCACAATAAGAGTTTTGATGGCATGACTCTACTGCCATTTAAGGCAGGTCCTAGTGATCTGCCCAATGAGGTGCTGAGAGAACTCACAGGGGGATAATTGTGCCTTCTACTTACTTTAACTTACCACTGTTGGTACAATTTCTTCAGTTTCTGATAGCTAGACCCAGAATTACTTGATTCCTTGATAGTCATCAGTGAGCCTTATAGCCCTGGTCTTCAGTGCCTTT
>NW_015281386.1:0-338 GCF_001447785.1 Gekko japonicus | reverse complement strand
CCTTTGAGAATTTAGGTGTTCTTCCTTTGCCTCAAAGACTGATCACCTAGCAAATCCAGAACACCAGAGGCCCCACACGCTGTATGTCACTGTTTTTCATCTGGGGAATCAAACTAGTCTGTGCCCTGACCTCAGGTACGTATCCTAGCTCCACTTTGGCGGGAGCTGCCAATCTGCCATGCAGAAACCGCACTGGGGGAGGAGTTCTGGGTGTGCCTCTTCACTGAAAGGATGCAAGCTCAGAGCATTAGTGACTCCAACAGGGATGTAGCATGCAAACACATAAGGTCATATAAAACAAAGGCTTTGTGTTATAGGCCAGGGGTGTCAAACATGTG
>NW_015281385.1:0-338 GCF_001447785.1 Gekko japonicus | reverse complement strand
CATCTTCACAGGAAAATCCAACACTATTACATTTCAAATATCAGTGTCTATACTTGAGCTTCATCTCTGTTCAGAAATTAACCATCTGTAAGAACAGAGTTTATCACTGAATGGTGTTTCATGTATTCAAAGATCACCAAATACACTCCATGTATTCATAATTGCCACTGTGAACAACTGTAGCTCCCAAAATAGTATACAGGAAGATATGAAAAGGAACCATTTTCCCCTCTCACACTACAGGGTATTCTGCAGGTACACACTAGTTCTGAGATATGTAAAGTATCCATTTGTCTGTTTTGTGTTGCGTCTGCACTTAAGAGGCTGACCAAACCAAT
>NW_015281384.1:0-338 GCF_001447785.1 Gekko japonicus | reverse complement strand
GTTGCTAGAGAAATATATAGGAAGGGCTTTTTTCTAACCAGTCTCACTTTCTCTCCACCCAAGATGACTTATATCTCCCATAACCACTGATCAGCATAGCTGATTTTAGCATAGCCATAATTCCAACCTCAAACAACTAATTTGCTGTGTCCTGGAGCTTCTCTCTCCCACCTAAAGGGCAGGCCAAAATGGCTACTAGTGTCTTCTAAACATCCATAATTAGAGGAAGGATATTTTTGTTCTTGGTATTTTCATTTTGAGCTGAAGAACTTCTCCTTTCCAACACTCAGGGTGGAAAAATACAGCTGCAAGCCATTGTTTTATCAAGACCGCCTTAA
>NW_015281383.1:0-338 GCF_001447785.1 Gekko japonicus | reverse complement strand
GGGAGAGGGCCGAGGCAAAGAGGCTGAACTGACACCCGCCCTTCTCCCTCCCCTTTGCAGGACGGAAATGTCCACTGTGATATGATCCGGTGTCCCCCGACAACCTGCTCCCACCCAGTGACTGAGCCCGGGGTCTGTTGTCCCCGCTGTAAAGGTACCCTCCTGCTGATTTATCTCGCGGTTTAGGTCCTGAAGACTTTTCCGCCCCATCTTCCAACCAATACGGACCTTCGTTTTAAGCAGTACAAACTGTGCATTAAGACTAACGTAATGTAAATTAACCTCAGCATTTCAGAGCTGAACTTGGCCGTTTAAAAATCAAATAAATAAATAAATAA
>NW_015281382.1:0-338 GCF_001447785.1 Gekko japonicus | reverse complement strand
AACTGGAGATGCCAGGGGTTGAACATGGGCCCTTCGGCATTCAAAGCTCATCCTCTGTCACATGCGCCTCAGCCCCTCCCCTTGATCTCCAGTAGCAGGAGTTTGGAAAGGCCTTATTCCTGAGATCCCTGGAGGGCTGCTGCCCATCAGAACGAGCTAGATACACACCAAAAGTGTCATTTGGAAAAAAGGCATTTCTATTCTCCAGCTTTGGTTTAGTGTAGTGGTTACAGTGCTGGCCTAAAATATGCATGTATGTAAACCTGTTTGCAAATCCCCACTTGCCCACAAAACTCATTGGTCACTGTCTCTCAGCCTAACCTGCTCTCAGCCTAACC
>NW_015281381.1:0-338 GCF_001447785.1 Gekko japonicus | reverse complement strand
CTATTATGTAAGTTGGACCAAACATGCCTTGTGCATGAGATATTTTGTAAGAAAAATGACAGTTAACTGTGGTAAGAATTTTTCGTTTGGGGCAGAAAATTGAGCTGACCATTCCATATTATTGGAGTGAGAGACTCCCAAAATACATTGCGCTCAGGTCGCATACAGAGAAACAACTGGCATTCCGTTCCCATGGAAGCAAGGCTGATCTAAAGCCAAAGGGTGCGATGTCAAAGGTAATTTAGGTAATTTACATTTTAAAGAGGTCAAGCATTTGGCCTAAATGGTTCCATTTATATTGGCAAAATAACACTTAAGAATGTGAATTGCTTTTCTCC
>NW_015281380.1:0-338 GCF_001447785.1 Gekko japonicus | reverse complement strand
CTCCTAAGAAGTTACATGTCCTTGGGAAGATCATATTTAACACCAGTGAGATAGTTTCACTGAAGCCAGTTGCAAAACATTTCTACTGAATATAATGGCTCAAGGCTACCTCCAGTGAATGTAATGCCAAGAAGGGATGTGAAGCTGAGATTCCCTAAGCCTAGTCCAAAACCCTAGGCACTGCAACATTACTCATTTAAGTGTCTGTACAGTAGCTGGACCATTAATGTTTTCATGGTTGCCGGAGACAGTATCCAATGATTCCACAAATAATCATGCATAAATTTTATTAATGCCCAGAAGAACATCTAGTTACTTGTGGAATGTACAGTATGATC
>NW_015281379.1:0-338 GCF_001447785.1 Gekko japonicus | reverse complement strand
ATGCTTTTTCTGCACATTTGTGAAAATTATTGGAGAAGTTGAGCAAAATAGTCCGATGTGTGTATTTGAGGTAACTGTATGAGCTTTGAAATTTGCTAGGCAAAGCTATTCTAAATTAGTGTTTCAGTTGAGTCAATCAAATATGTTTAGGGATTGAGTGGTGACTTGGTGGTAGAACACATGCATTGCATGTTGAAAGTCCCAAGTTCAGCACTTAGCATCTACACTTAAATGATCAGGAAGACCCCTATGTGAGACCTTTGAAAGCTGCTGCTTGTCAGAGCAGACAGTACTGACTTCAGTAGACTGACACTGTGAGGCAGCTTCAGCCTTCTATC
>NW_015281378.1:0-338 GCF_001447785.1 Gekko japonicus | reverse complement strand
CCATCAGGGTAACTGGCCCCCTGTCATATGAAGTGTCTATGGAGGATGGCCAGCTGTTTCAGAGGCACATCGACCAGCTCCGCCGCTGACTCCTCCCAGCTGAGCTGGGTCTGGCCTCAGCACTTCCAGAAGACAGCGATGAGGAGTGGCCAAGCCCCCAGGAACTGGAGCCAGAGAGGGACATTCCAGCGGTCAGTGAGCAGCCAATGGCCAGCGAGCAGCCATCGGAAAATGCAGAGGGAACACTGGAACCAGCATCCACGGGCGGCCCCAAGGTTGCGCCTATGCCGTCACCATCCACCAATCCCTCGACGGAACCCTCCGACTCCATTCCAGGG
>NW_015281377.1:0-338 GCF_001447785.1 Gekko japonicus | reverse complement strand
TGAGCACCAACCCCGAGTTGACCTCCATCCCACAGGGAATGTTGTCCAACATGACCGTTACCGTTATTTTGCTTTTTGTCTGTAGTTGAGTCTGTGCCACTGATGAGTGGTGAAGGCTTTCATGCGTCATATGGCAATCAGTGCTCTTTGGTGGCTGGTACTTGCATGGTGGCTGGAACCAGCTCGGGGACCCACGGGGTGACCTCTTGGGCTTGGACAAATGGCATACATGGGCAATGTGTTCTGTTTTTCCACACTCCCGACACTGGACCTTGTGGAAACGACAGTTCCATCGCTCATGATTGCCTGCACAACTGGCACAGTTCGATTGAGGGGGA
>NW_015281376.1:0-338 GCF_001447785.1 Gekko japonicus | reverse complement strand
ATTTGAGGCAGCATTTGGGATTACCACAGCAAGCAACCCAAAGTGTCCCCAGCAAAAGTGGCTACAACCAGGAGGAGAAGGAGGAGGAAGAGGCAAGATGGGGAGTATGACAGGCTCAAGATCACCCTGTGATGTTCATGGCAGTGTGAGGACTTGATTCTGAGCCTCCCAGATCCTGTTCTGGCCTATAACCATTACACTACACTGTCTCCCTGATGAAAAGGCAAAATCAAATTGAGTGTTACTTCACTTCGTATCTCTGGAGGATTTTGTGTGATGATTTCATGTAGATCATAAAAACACAGAAGAGGGCCCCTTTCACATTACTGTTCTAAACT
>NW_015281375.1:0-338 GCF_001447785.1 Gekko japonicus | reverse complement strand
GGCTCTTAACCACCATGCCATGCTGTGTCCTAGCAAAATGAAACCTCCACATTTAGAGGCAGCATAGCCTATCCTATTTGCTGACAGGCAGCAGAAAATAAAGTCTACACTTCTTTGGTGGAAAACAGGATTCTAGCAGGCTAAGGTTACAATCCGCATTCTTTGTAAGGAGTATCACTGAACTGAATGTGACTTTTTCTGAGTAGCTTTTTCAGGATCATCCTTTCAGTTTGGCAAAGATACTTTCCACTTGGGCCATGGGAGCATTAGAATGTGCTTGTGTTCAAAGCAGTTTGTAACTTTACCTCTTGAATACAGTCTGTATAATTTTGCACTCC
>NW_015281374.1:0-338 GCF_001447785.1 Gekko japonicus | reverse complement strand
GGATTCCACGGTCCTAATCCAACATATTAACAAGCATGCCACACTGGCCCTTCCAAACAGACCTTCTGTAAACCATTGTGTAGCTTTCACTGAATCACTTAACACCTTACTTTCCCCATTCCGCCATACCAAAATGCATTTCAGAAAGCAATGGAAGATGTGTGGAAACATTCATTACAAATTGTACAGTCCAAGTCTACTTAACCGAGATGGAACAGACTGGTCAATTTTCACATCTAGAAGGAAGCTTTCTGGCAGACTATTTTCCTTAAGAATAACGTTATTTCCAACGTGGCTTAGTGGCTATCGGACTAGTATCTGGGAGACCCAAGTCTGAA
>NW_015281373.1:0-338 GCF_001447785.1 Gekko japonicus | reverse complement strand
GTGTGTGGCATTCTCATTTTGGGGATGGGTGGGCAAATAAAATTCCATCCGAGTATGTGAGAACACACATACTGACGGTGCTATACCAGAATGCACTGAAGCAAGATGCTATTCAACACAAAGAGTCTGATGAACAGATAGACAGTTGGGAAAAAAACTGGCTCTCTGTTTTCAACTGGCGAACAGGGCATTAGCAGAACTGATGGACGTTTCAGTATCCCTACTTCTGGGATGGAGCTCTGGAAGACTTGAGTAGGTTAAAAGGGGACCAATCTTTTTTTCAGTTTGCATTAATTGGAGAAGTATGAACAATTTGGTGCAGTGGTTAAGTGCACAGA
>NW_015281372.1:0-338 GCF_001447785.1 Gekko japonicus | reverse complement strand
CCTGCCCAAAAATAGCCCTGGGGATGGGAGCTGACAGCAGGCTTTGCTTTAGGAGAATCTGTAAATTGTTGATGATACACCAAGTAGTCTTTAGACTTGAAGTGATGACCATGATTTCCAGTGGCATTAGAATACTGTAAGTATGATGTCCAGTGGCATTTAGAATACTGTTTCTGCTGTGGCTGACTTGTAGAAAGTGAATCTTTGGTAGCCATCTGGCCTTGTTGATTTGTCACCTCATTTCTCCAGATGAATGCTGTAGTTTTAGAAATAATTGATATAAATCCTTCAGGTATTTCTCTCTGTCTAAAGGACTTGAACAGATATATGTAAAACAT
>NW_015281371.1:0-338 GCF_001447785.1 Gekko japonicus | reverse complement strand
AGACTGATACCAATACAGCTGCTGAATGCTGAAATCTCCGTTTGATGTTCTTTTGTTAGAGAACAGTGATGAAATGCTGCCCAACTGATTTCTGAAAACTGTTTATTTTTAATATCAGATTTGAGCCTATGTATTCTTTTGTAGAGGGTGGACCTGATTTGTCCTAGGTAAAGAACATCACTGAGATAGGGCAGCACATATCACACTGAAGGATAAGCAAATGAAAGAGCACAAGATAATACAGATGATGTTATCCTGTAATAATATCACCTGATATTATTAATGTTTTAAGATACAAGGCTGTCTTGTAAGCAAGAAAAAAACATAAGAACATAAGA